>NC_053183.1:20310500-20621000 GCF_905163445.1 Pararge aegeria
GCCAATCGGCCAGAATATCGACTTTCAAATCGGCACCAGAATTTTCAAATCGGCTCAGGCGTCTTCGAGTAATCGGGTAACAAACATTAAAAAAAAAATATTCCGACGAATTGAGAACCTCCTCCTTTTTGAAGTCGGTTAGAAAGCTTTGCTACAAAAACCACTTTATGCGTACATTTCAGTTACCCCCTAATTTAAGCCAATAACAGATAATGCTCGCACCATGAATGGCTTCACGCCATATCGCATTCAACACGATACGGCTAAGCCCCGCTAACACAAATGTGATATTATTGCCGCAAAGTTTTTCAATAAGCACTGCAGAGGCCGGGATACCGAACCCAGGCAACTTGAAGTTGGGCAATTTATTACACCAAGTTGTGTAAGAAATTAAATATCGTTGCACTGATAGTTCGATCGGAAATTGGGTAGCTCTTGAATCTATTCGAATATTTCACATGTACATACTTAGTGACTGCCACGTAATATGATTTTTTTATTATCTCCTTAACTATGCGACCAAATAACATGCTATATTATGAAAATTAAGCTCAATTTGCTATATTTCGCGACCAGCAGGAGAATCTGTATCTTTATAATTTCTTAAATTTTTATACTCGTTACCAAACAGATCTTCGGCAGTGAGGGTAAATTGCCGAAGATCTGATCTGATGTCTCTTGCTTTTCGCGAAGTATAGAAAATTAAGCTTAATTTCCATAATATAGCATGGAATTCTGCAAAGTAGGATGGAAGCTATCCTATGAATAACATACGGTCCAGGGCAATGGCTGGTCCGTATGCAGTTTATTATGAAAACTGCATGTTTTTATAAAAAATAAATAAATTTAAAATGTATATAAAGAATTTCGGAAACGATCGGAGTTGAACCTGCGATTCTCTGGCAATGGCGGCCTGAGCGCCTTAAACAATTAAGCTACGGCTCTTCTAGCAGGAATGCAGGAATTACTATATGCCTTTTATATCACTCATTCATTCATCACTCTTGTAGCGACTGTAGCACCATCTAATAGGAATCATTGCATTTTCGATCTTCTTTTTCAAAGGTCCTTATTACAATGAGACACGTTTGAAACAAGAAATGACACATTTCTTTTTTTTAATTTTATGATTTTTACTTGTGTTTTTACCTACACTTGGAGGAATTATATTATGAATTCATAAGTGTATTAAATAAAAAATTTCAGAACCGACAGGATTTGAACCTGCGACTCTCTGGCAATCGCGGCCTGAGCGCTTTAACCAATTAAACTACGGCTCTCCTGACGCCGATGCCGAAATTAGTATATGCCTTTTAAGTTTATAAATTTGATAATTCTTTCAAGTATATTTAAAAACATTAAAAATTATGAAAAATGCCAGAGAATAAAAATTTGTTAACTTTTCTAAGCAATGTGCATTTCAAACAATTAAAATATTAATTGTAAATTAACACTTGCTTCAACGGTGAAGGAAAACATCGTGAGTAAACCTGCAAGCCTGAGAGTTCCCCATACTGTTCTCAAAGATGTGTGGTGTCCACCAATCCGCACTGGGCCAGCGTGGTGGATTACGGCCTTAGCCAGGCACGGGTCTCCTCCCACAATGAGGAGAGCCTCATTGTGGGAGGAGACCCGTGCCCTGTAGTGGGCCGGTAATGGGTTTATACAATGATGTTGATGAACGTCATTCGGGTTTGAGCTAAAAATCTGTGTCATACATGTACCTATAAATGCTTACATCCTTTCTGCCTTGTTACAGACAAACATTCTGTTACTATGTTAACATTGTTAGCAAATCTGCATTTGTATGTACTTTTGGTTAAAAATAAAAAGGTATCATCGTTAAGACTGGTCTTATACATAATTTGTGGTCGGTATAAGTTGGAGTAGGAATTCAAAATGACAGGAACCCGTCAGTCAGATCAAAAAGGAAGGTCATATAAAATGGCGGGTGAAATAGAGGTGAAGGTGAGGTACAGACAGATGTTTTAAGGGAAGATTGAAGAAGTTGTCTCTTGGCAATTAATAAAAAGTGTGCTACAAGTTCAGATATTGTTTGAGTTTATAATGTGCTATGTTGTAATTAGAGATACTAAAACGATTAAACGTTGTAAGATACATATAATATATATGTACGTTTATATTACCCATATATATTCAAAAGAATGGCCCAAGAAATATGGTACAGAATTATCGCCCAAAAGAAATTTATCAGATTTCTTAAGCACAAATTTCACTTCGCTAAAACTTCCTACGAAATATCATGTTCGGACTTACACTTTGTACCCCTTCATATACGTAGAAACATTACCGACGTTTGTCTCTTACTTAACATTGTTAGAGGATGAATAGATAGTCCGGAATTACCTACTAAGTTAGATTTTATTGTTCCCTTACGATTATCTTGGTATAAAAAGATTCTGCACGTACCTTTAACTAAAACTAAAAACAGATTTAATTATTTTGCAATCCGTGTCTCTCGCCTTCTTAATTCTGTTTACAATGACTCCGAAATTCATTTATTCAATATAAATAGTATACGTCGCAACCAATTAGATAAACTGTTGCATTCTAGGTTAAGTTATTTTTTAGTTAAAGATTGCTGCATCTTTGCTGGGTTCTACCAGGTACCCTTGTTTATATGAAATTTGTTAATTATTTAGTATTTGCAAATGTTGCTTTTCCAAATAAAGAAAAATAAATAAGAAATATTAAAATGGGATTTTCTTTTAATATAAGATATAGCACTTAATATAATTAAATGTATTTTCTTTCTTTCTTTCTATTTCGGTCCCAAGTGCTACGAAAAGTCACCGACCACTGCGCAGTTTTATATTACAAGCGCATCTACTTGTCCGTCACCACTCATTAGTTTTAATGACTACCCTCACGTACTCATTAACGCAACTCAATCGTCTCGCAAACACAGTCACCAATTAAGTACACTTGTGAACACTTTCGTCCAACGTCCAATTATGTAATAAATAGATGGAAACTGTTGAAGGTAATGAATGAAACGACAAAGGTTACACGCCACAAAGCTCAAATGTAACTGTATTATTTTGTTTGAGTAGTCCACCGATCTCATTGTGGGAGGAGACCCAGGTCCTCTAGAGGGCCGGTAATGGATTGATACGACGATGATGATGATTATTTTAGCTTTTTGTGATAGCGCTTGTTGAAGCTTATTCCTGTATTGTTCGGTGGCCGATTGGCGCAGTGGAAAACGACGCTTTCCAAGTCCAGGGCTGTGGGTTCGATTTCCACTACTGTAAAATATTTGAGAGATGAACATTAACGTTTTTCAGTGTCGGGGTGTTTATCTGCATTTTATAAATATTTATCGTATAATATTCATGATAATATTCATCAGTCATCTTAGCACACATGACACAAACTACACTTACTTTGGGGCTGAATGGCGATGTGTTGAATTGTATTTATGTATTCATTATTATTTAAATATACTCGGAAATTGCTTGTCTTCCCACGTGTCTCCGAGAGTACCTTTAGCCGACCCGGGTATTTATTTTACAAACGTTCTGTAAAAAGTCCGAGCTGAAGAGTTGTAGTCAAATTTGAGCTTTCAAGCAATGTTCATAACATTCATTTTACTTCGATGTTTATGTATTTCCATACTCGAAAAAGATTCCTCGATTTCAAACTAGAAAATCTGGTACTAAGGTTTCCGACAATTGAATGATAGTAGGATAAAATACTGAAAAAAAAAAAGAATTTTTATACCTTTGGTTCAGACGGAAAATTTCATTTCTAAAGTAGATGAAAAAATTACCACACGGTTAAAATGCGCGCTTTACTAATTCTCACTCGGCTACGACAGTAAAATATACCTAATTTAAATGTCAAAACCAGCCATTTTTCGTTAAAAGCATTTCCAGTGCGATCTTCTCGAATATTCTCCCCAACTTCAAAGCGTTCAGCGATGCATAGCTTCCAAATGCTTTCTTAAGCCCAAATGTCAGCATAATTAGTAAGAATCGTTTTCTTTTCTAATGCTTGCAAAACTGCCTCAGAAAATTTAAAAAAGAAGTGGATCTCGGCACGGTAAATGCCAAAATAATGCATAGGTATATATTTTTTTAAAGAATTCGTATTTTTCTATCCCAGATTCGAGTTATTGTTTATTATGGTTATATTACATACCTATACAGCGCTATGTAGGTCACTCAATGTAAAATGGGATATATAAAAAAATATTCAACATTTAATTTTCATTAAATTTTTTAACGTTTTTTCATTAAACACACACACACACACACACACTCACACACACACGCGGACACACACGCGGCCACGCGGACACGACACACATACGTACAATTTCTATGTCATTTAGTTTTACGTCGGGGGTCTACGTTAATCTACTTAATTCGACTTTAAGCATAATTCTTTCCACCACAAGTGACTCCTTTCTTATCAAGCCCATATTTAGCTATATTCCTGCTTGCGATATTACATTATTAAAACTCAGCCACGCCTGTAAAATATCATACGCAAATATTACAATTCTAATAAAGCCACCCTCGCATTTTATAAAACGCAGTGTAATTACCATTTAAATAACACACACGCCGTGTCACGGTGTCGCACTGTGTCACAAGGCGCCCTCATTTTAAACCCGTCACTGATAACAACACAGCTTAGTTGGAACACATCGCGTGCCGAGTGAGTTACGCGAAACATCTAAATGCTTTAATAATGCCTTATTAAAATACTTTTTGTTTTGTTTCACCGTTATCAGATAGGTGTTTATAGGTTTTTTTTTAATTGAATTATTTCTTGTAATGCCAATTAAGTGTTATATACATATGCAAATTATATTGCGTTCTAAGAAGCAGTATTGTGTTCGAAGTCATAAAAGGTATAATTAATAACTATTTAAACTTGGGATATTGTAGCAGAACAAGATTCAAAAATTCAAAATTCAAAATTCATTTATTTCAAGTAGGCCTAATACAAGCACTTTTGAAACGTCAAGTCTGTCCGTGTGTAGTGACTCTACCACCGGTTCGGAAGGCAGATTCTACCGAGAAGAAGCCGGCAAGAAACTCAGCAGTTGCTCTTTTCCAACATCAAAAATTTACATTTTATATTTTAACATTCATTTTTCTATCTTGTGAGAGATGAAAGCGGAGCCGAATGCTTCCAAGCAACCTTGTCATTAAGAAACTCATCAATTGTATAATAACCTCGCTGTAATAAATGTGTTTTAACACATTCTTTAAACTTATGCATTGGTAGGTCCAAAATTACCTTAGGAATCATATGATTCCTAAGGTAATTTTGGACCTACCAATGCATACCTTGCCTTACGCTTTTATAATATTTATAAAAGCGTAAGGCAAGGTGAAAGGTATTCAAATATATGTAAAATATTAAAAATATACCTATCTATATTTGTGAAATACGCAGGTATGTGATAACCTATTTGAACGAAATAATAACCAAAACTCACGTTTTTACATTTTTATCTGCTTTGCTTATGTTTAAAATGTACGATCACCAAAAAGGTAAACTTATTTTAAACAATATATAATGATATAAAATAAATACAAAATGAATAGAATAGAACAGAATATGTTTATTTACCAGAACAACACTGACTTTCATTTAAATACTTAATTATTAATAGTTGAAGTCTATGATGTGTCGTACCAATAAAAGGTTCCGACTCAGCTTAATGTTTCGGATACGAATGTACCCACAACGCCTCTGTGGTATTCTGTCAGTACGTATCGAGTCAACTCGAAGTCCTGTTAAAAAAATACCTATTAGAAAAAAAAACAAAAAGAAAGTAAACTTTAGAATGATAAAGTGAAGAAAATTTATTTTTATTTTAGTGGAAATGAAAATTATGTTAGTCACTTCAAAATTTTTTAACGTTACGTTTTTCTAGACTAGCTTTTACCCGCGGCTTCGCTCGCTAGGGAATTTGAAAAACTTTCTTCTTCTTCTTAGGGTGCCGTGTCCTTACGAAGGTTGGCAATCATTAGGGCTATCTCTACTTTGGACACCGCTGCTCTAAATAATGATTTGGTGCTCTTTCCAAACCATTGCGTAAATTTTTGAGCCATGATATTCGCAAATAATGTCGTTTGGATACTTTCTTAGCACATGAATAAAGGACGATTTTATATGGTTTTTTTAATTATTCCTTATGGGAATAAGATGTTTTTCCAGGACCAAAAGTAGCTCATTTTACGTTCTGTCTACTCAACTTTTTGTTTGAGTAGTTGAAAAGACAGAGAGAGACTTTTGATCTGAATAAGTGCCAGCTCACGAATGTCGTGATATTTTATATTAACTGTTATAATAGGTGATTTAATTTGTACCTATTGGTATTAATAGTAGTAATGAAATAAATACAGAGTTAGCAATGTTAGTGTTAAGTATAACATATATAAATATTACCGTTACAAATCCGATATATCTTAATATATATAAATCTCTTGTCACTGACTCCTAAACTACTTAACCGATTTTAAATTAAATTGGCACACCGTGAGCAGCCTGTTCCAACTTAAGAGATAGGATAGTTTAGATTTTTAATTATAGTCGCAATTTTATTTTATTGCAAATTATTTTTCTATAATTAATTGACAGTCACATGTTATATACATATAATACTACTATACTAATTTAAGGCTTAGCGATACTGAATGCTTTAAAAACAAAATCAAACGCAGACGAAGTCGCGGGCAACAGCTAGTATATTTATATATTTCATTACTTATATACTATGTTATATTTTTATTATATGTTAATTTAGTTTAAAATCCTAATGTTTCACTAATGTTTGTTGTACCACCTACTAATTTCGTACAGCATTTTCTTGTATGCCTTTGGTTGCCTGGAAGAGATCGCTATTTAGCGATAAGGCCGCCAAATTGTACGTTCTACCTTATTGTATTTGTATCTCTGTAAATTTTCTCTGTGGTGTACAATAAAAGTGTATTCATTCATATATATATTACATAGTGCTGGTTTAAATGTAAAGTAACTGTAGTAACTCGTGAAGTAACTGTCGCATTTAGAAGCCAAGTAACCGAAGTAATATCGTAGGCGGATGACGCTACATGGTAGGTCGGGGCATATTATGTAAAGCATAAGAAAGTTTGAATGGGAATCATATCATATCATAGTTATTTATACAGGTACAGAGTGATTACCTCCGCCGTCGCGCAGTGAAGTCTAATAAATCCGCGGCGAATTCGATTATACCTTCCTCTGCGGATTTTGTAGATAGGCAGCGAATCTGATAAACTAACACTGAAATAAAATTACTAGGAAGTCTCCTGACCTATATTAATCTATATTATCATCATTACTAGTGGTTGTCCTCGACTTCTTCCACGTACAATTTTAAAAACGACACATTTATCCATTCTGACTCTTATTACTAGCTACGACCCGCGTTGCTACGCATTGAATAAGACATTTGGTGTTAAAAATATAAATAGTCCCTGTAAACCGTTTGGAATTTCGGACGGCGGACTGGCGCAGTGGGCAGCGACCCTGCTTTCTGAGTCCATTGGCGTGGGTTCGATTCCCACAACTGGAGCATGTTTGTGTGATGAACATGAATGTTTTTCAGTGTCTGGGTTTTCATTTGGATACTATAAGTATTTATGTATATCTATATCTATACTTATAATAAAACTGTAACTGGAAGATTTCTGTACATTTAATGTATTTTGAAAATTTTGACTGGGGGATGCTTTATAATCGATACTGAGTCCAAAACAGATTTTTATTGAATTATTGTCTGTCTGTCTGTCTATCTATCTGTCTGTCCGGGCATGATGTGAACACTACTGAACGGATTTAACTAAAATTTGTATAGTTATTATATATAGGATACTTATTATCCCGATAAACAGTAAGTTTCCTCCGGGAAATGGAATGAAATTTTTTATAAATTTTAGTCAATTACTCCGTTAATTTTGAATCAATTGTAATAATTCTCTTTTATGTGAAAGTGTATACTATCAAGTATGTAGTGTCTTATTTTAATAAGGATCTGATAAATATTGTCGGAGATAAAGGACATAACTCTTGACATATAACAGCACGTCGCAAGGCATATGGGACAACGATCGAATGCATGCGTACCATCCTGGAATAGCTCATAGGCTTCTGTTTATCCCGGAAAAGCCAACAGCTCCTACAGGATAACATCGCTTTTTTCCGCATTTGTCTTTCAAATCCCGCGGAACGGAGTTTCAGATTGACGTGGTTTTTTTAGATTGGCATAGTTGAAATATCATCAAGCTTTTGAGTTTGTTTGGTTGAACGCGCTAATCTCAGAAAATGCTATTTCGATTTCAATTTTATTTTGCATTGGTAGTGTTAATTAAGGCTATAAAACATCACGCTACAACCAATGGCTACCATCATTAATGAATAATGTTGCAAAAACTGCAAAAAATATCCTTTATGAGAGATTCCGATGCGTGCGATGCGTGAACGGTAAACGTTACGCTAAACGACGGAAATATATAGTAAGTATATCAGAATTTGCGGACGAAGTTACGGGTCCGCTAGTTATTAATAAAAATATTCATCAGTCATCTTAGTACCCATTACACAAGCTACGCTTACTTTGGGGCTAGATTTCCGTAGAATATTTATTTAATTTGATGTTTTTAAAGATTAAAATTTTATAATTTGTATTTGTGTATTTACTTACACTTGGAGGAATTATCAATTTTATAAATTTAAAATGCATATAAATTTTTTTCGGAACCGACAGGACTTGGAACTGCGACTCTCTGGGCATCGCGGCCTGATCGCTTTCTCCAATTAAGCTACGGCTCTCCTACCGTCGATGCTGAAATGAGTATATGCCTTTCACGTCAGTCTTGTAGCGACTGTAGCGTCATCTAGTAGGAAACGTTGCAGTTTCGAAATTAGCCTATGTTACTCTCCGTCCTTACTACTAACTCTATGCCAATAACTAATTCTTGCTTAGATAGGACGTTATGGATGGACAAACAAAGATACAAACTTATGTTTCATGAAAATATTTTTAATGACACACAAATCAAATGAAAAGGACTAGTAGAATAATGTACACTTATATTCGGAGTTTGTTTTAAAATTTTAACTAAGTATCATCATATAATCTTTTACACCCGTTTCATTCCTAAGGGGGAACTTATTGAGAACCTAAGTAATGTCCTAAACTTTTCCGAAATAAGCTTATGTTAATCTCTGTGTAATTAGGGCTAAAATCAAATCCATAAAAAATACACAAAAACAGAGTAAAAAAGTCACAATTGCGTAAAACAGTTACCTTTACGAAGTATAATGTAACGCACTACGTGGACTACAAAAACCGTCGACACAAGTGAAAATTGCCACTATAAATGCAAATTGTAAATCTTATTCCAAGTTGGTGAGGGAAACTGACACATGACGGATAACAGTGTAAATTGTAAGACAGGTTATTACGAGTTATTCAGTCATTTCGTATATTATTGAAGACCTTTGCCCTCGTTTACCACCTAAATTTTAGTATAAATTTTGGGTGAATATAAATGATTAAACACAGTGCTTGGAGTCCCTCCGTGAGTGAAACTTCGTAATGTGAAAAATAGAATAGGAAGGGGCAAGAAATTTATTTTTAGTGAAATCATATTTTTCTTTAAGACAAACTTTATTAACATTGCTTACAATTCACAACTGATTCCATATTTTAATAATCGAACGGAGATATTTAAAGATCTGGTAGAAGGGACCCGTTTCACATAATAGTTTAAAAAAAGCCAACATCACGCGGTGTTCCCAGGCGGTCACCCATCCAAGTACTGACCGCGCCTGATATTGCTTTACTTCGGTGATCGGACGAGAACCGGTGTATTCAACATGGTATGGACGTTGGCGACACTTGCATTGAATTACACAATCAGAATATGACAATCTGTCAGATAATATAAATACCCATCAATGGTAGCGTTAAAAGTTTAACGCAACCTAGTTGGAAGTTGCATTAAGAGTCAATAAGGTATAACCTAACCTAACCTAACATAACTTTAGATATTAGTATTGCCTTCCCAAATAATGTTATAAATACGAGAGTATACAACTATCGCATCCACACTTATAATATCACTAATGTCGAAAGTGCGTCTTTAGTTTTTTATGCTCGGCTCAACTACATCATCATTTAATGAACTTTGGCACATGTACAGCGTGCATCCTGGAAACTTTTTTTTTGGAACAGGATTTGGGAAAATTTTACGCGGGATTTAAAAAAATGCTCTTCGTTACCTATGACAGCCTTACAGCTAATCAATCCTAGCAACATTTTGTATAGAGACTGCTTGTTTCCTGGAGACAATTTTATGAACTGTTTTATCCAGAAAACGTACGAGTAAAGTCGCGAGCGAAAAATCTAGTTAGTAGAATATAGAAAAAATACACCAAGTAGTTGTTAAAAACAGGAAGTAACTAAAAAGTAATGAACGCTGTGACGGGGAATATTAAAATGTTACTGTGCTATTTCCTCAGTTAACCGCAACAACCTCTTATGTTAATGAAAAAAGTATTTATATTAACGAAGCGTAATTGCTGTTGAAATAATTGCGTTAAGGTTTTATTAAGATGGTCTCTCCATATTTCAGCGGAGTTGGCATTTTTCAGTTTAGTTAATCCATTAATTTCAAACCCTGCTAATGCCCGGAAGTGATAAATTTAATCCAAAATCTAAAGATCAAAGATTTAATTTAGAAGTGATATCGTAAAGACCTGTACGGTGATGGCAGATCGGAATCCATTTGACAGCTTTTCTTCCGACGGAACTAAAAGAATATAAAAGAGAACGGACAGCAGCGTCCTTGGTGGTACTACTACCAAATACTTTGATCACCAACCCGTCTGCGCAGAGTGTAGTTATGGCCAAACCCCCGTTGGAAGAGCTCTGTTGATAAGGGTGTATCTGTATATTACTAGAACTAATGATCTTTGAATAGATTGACTTCAGTAGTTGTCATCATATTAATCGAAGGCGCCGATGATACCTGTAAGTTTTACTTACGTAGAATAAGAAGAAGAAATACTTTATTGCACACAAACATCAAAATATACATAAATTATAGAATAAGCAAAAGAACAAGAATTGTAGGCATGCAAAGGCGGCCTTATTGCTGCAATCTCTTACAGGCAACCTCTGGCAGAAGGAAAAGCTGCAATAGAGCGGGATCGTGCAATTATATATACATACTCGTATATATTCAAAAATAAATAGACATAAATACGTATAGATATAAAATAAATATATTTATATATAAAAACATATAAATATAATATTAACACATAACACAAAAAAAGAAAAATACAAATAATACACAATAATTACGATATATGTTCAAATTACTTCACTCAAAGTCAGATAGTAGTCTTTAAGACGACACTTAAATATGGAAAGGGATTGACTTTTACGGATGTAAGCAGGCAAATTATTCCAATATATACGTAACTTATTTACGGAAGTTACTTACGATCAATTTACTAATGTAAACTTTGTAAGCTAGTTATAGTGACTTACGTAAGCTGTATGGAATCTTAAACATAACAATTTACCGGCCCACTACAGGGCACGGGTTTCCTCCCACAATGAGAAGGTTTTAGGCCTTAGTCTACCACGCTGGCCCAGTGAGGTATTTATGGACTTCACATGCCTTAGATAACATTTCGTAGATCTCTCATCCATGCAGGTCAACATTCCTCACGATGTTTTCCTTCACCGTTGAAGCAAATACAATTTTAAGACTTGAAACCACTGGGTTATCTCCGCTTCATAAAACTTGTAATTAAAACTTGATCGATGAATATTCCTCTTTGACTTTCCGGCAATTACAACCGAATAAAACGGTCAAGTTGAATTAGAATTGCCTGTTAATTCCATTTTTACATTACTACATAGTGGTAACAGTCTATGTGTAAATGAACAGTTGTATTGGGCCTATTTAATGATTTGCGTGTCAAATGATTAACAAGTTTTACATGGTCAAAACAAACCGCATAAATCAACAAAACTAACAAAAAGGTGGCCACCGACTACGCCTTTTTATTAAACATAAGATATTTGTGTTTACACTCACATGTATTTAAAACTTTTTAAATGTAGGTACCTATTTGTTTTTGGCGTTTATGTAACCCAGTTTTTGTAATTTATATGCGAATTTGAAAGTGAATTGTTCCTTACACAGCGTAAGGGCATACCCTAGTAACAAAAATGTTTTAATATTTCTTTATACACTTTCCTATAAAAATAAATATTCTATTGACAGTAACGAGAATTTCCAACCACTCATTTTAATATCTATTCCCTTTGATACAAAATTACAGCGGCATTTACTGCGTTCCTAATTAATGCAACTTAAGTCTTTCATGCTGAGCTCAAAAAGGCTGGAATTGCTTCCCTTTCCAACTTTGTTCTGAGACCCCAATTGTTGTTTCGCTTCTAATTATGTCACGGGCTTTGCTCCTTTCATTTTTAATGAACACGTACGAGTTGCGAATGAAAGAAATTATGCATACAATGGGCGAGTTCAGTTGCTGGCGAGGAGCGCAAAAAAAAATTATACTCGCAGCCCATGCGTTCTGATTATATTCTTCAATAAAGGCACACACGCGCTACATTTGTCTCTGCGACAGTTTACACTTACATATGAGTTTTTGCATGTAACTGCGCTCTATTTCCGAGGCTTTTTTAGGGATCCACACGCGAGGGTATCAACGGGACCCTATCATTGAGACTCAATTTATATTTTGGATAGAAGCAGGCGTTACTTTACGGAATTGAATGATATACACAATGAACATTCAGGTTAATTTGCTATAGGTAATCCGCGACAAATAACAAAATCTGTACATTAAATAAATAAATAAATATACTTCAACAATACATACATTGGCATCTATCCGCAAAGTAAGCGTAGTTTGTTTTATGGGTGCTAAGATGTCTGATGAATATTTTTATGACTAATATAAATAAATACTTATAATATACAGATAAACACCCAGACACTGAAAACCTTTCATGTTCATCACACAAAAAAAAGACCCACAGCCTTGCACTTAGAAAGCAGGGTCGCTGCCCACTGCGTCAATCGGCTGACAGTGCGATACATAATTTTAATTTGCTGAGACAATCTTAGCAATTATTGTTTTGTTCATTTTAAAGTCAACATATCCTGAGGATGCTCTGGTTTCAGAGCGAAACGCGTAAGTAAATTTTGAAAGCTCGGTTTAGTATGGAGTATCAAGATAAATTGCACCCCAAGGAATTTTGTGGTTTTTGCGAACTATTAAGCAAATTAAGAAAAATGTTCTTTGTGTTAATCTTTTGCTTTCCTGGTCCGCCTGCTTGTATCTCATAAACCGCAATGGGTATACATTTTTAAGAATACTATTATCGCCGCAATAACTTATATTTTAGCTTTGGCCGTGGCTAGTTACCACCCTACCGACAAAGACGTACCGCTAAGCGATTTAGTGTTTCGGTGCGATGTCGCGTGGAAACCAATCAGGGGTATGACTGTCATACTCCCTAACAGGTTAGCCCGCTACCATCTTAGACTGCATCATCACTTACTACCCGTAAGATAGCAGTGAAGGGCTAATGTAGTGGAATTTAAAAAAAAAGTTATACAAAAATTGAAAATTGCAAGATACAAGAAAGACTAGATCACTTTGATAAAAATTTTCTGTAGTGTTTCTTGTAGCAACGTTGTACGGAACCCTTTGGATGCAAGTGAAACTCGCACTTCGCAGTTCTTTAAATGTCAAAAAGTGCTGGAAGTGCTTTATTATAGGTAGATAGGTATCGCATTTCATGTGTTCTGCGTTTATTCTCCAATAAATGCACATATGAACAAAATTTTTGCTTTTGTGATAGTTGACACTCTTTTATAAGTCTTTGCTTTTAATGTGATCACGTTCGTACGTGACTTTCAAAGTCACGAGTTTTCTTCTTTTCCTAGTGCCAGCAGAATAGTTCAGTCGAGAAATGTTATATACACGCAGTTATTACAATCTGATTACATATTTTGTTTGTTTAATTTCTTTATTGCACAATAATATAAAAGTAACATGTATTTAGGCTTTATTTGGTTTCTAATATAAATGTAATGCAATACAATAAGCAAAACTTAATTTCTGGAGGCATTTTCTACCATGGTAACCTTTGGTAAAGTAGACAGGGTTATACTTATTGTGCGTAGATAAAGTAGTTATAAAAAGTCAAAATAATATGAAAAAACTGAAACAAAATACGAATTCGACGGCCTATTGGCGCAGTTTGCAGCGACCCTGCTTTCTGAGTCCAAGGCCGTGGGTTCGATTCCCACAACTGGAAAATGTTTGTGTGATGAGCCTGAATGTTTTTCAGTTTCTGGGTGTTTATATGTATATTCTTAGTATTTATGTATATTATTTATAAAAATATTCATCAGTCATCTTAGTACCATAACACAAGCTACGCTTACTTTGGGGCTAAATGGCGATGTGTGCGTTGTCGTAATATATTTATTTATTTATTATTATTTATTTTAAAGTATGTAAAAAAAAATCTTTTAACAACATATTTAACAAAAACTATAAATGATACGAAAAAATAAAATAATACAAAGATAAATATCATATACATATGCAAACCTAACCTGTGATAACTGTTATGAAGAATTGTGAAGGTGTATGTAAGTTCATAACAAATCAGCCCTTTACTGCAATTTCACCTGAAGGTAAGTGAAAATGCAGTGTAAGATAGTACCATGGTAACCTGTTAGGGTTTTTATTGACAGCCAATTGGCGCAGTGGGCAGCGTTCCTGCTATGAACATGAATGTTTTTTTAGTTGGTGGGTGTTTATATATATATATATATAAAATGTTATGTTGGTTTGTGTACTCCTCAAAAACTCACCAATTCTGCAACGATCGGGCTGAAATTTTAGCATGATATATAATACGCATCACGGATTGTTTTTATCTATTTCTCTCAACCATTCAATCTCAATGTGCCATAGCGAAGCGTGGCAGGGTACAACTAGTATATTATAAGTACATATGTATATTAGTCATAAAAAATATTCATCTGTCAACTTAATACCCATAACATAAGATACACTTACTTTGGGGCATGCCGTTTTCCTCACGATTTTTTCCTTCACCGTTGTTGCAAGTGATTTTTGAATTACTTAGAGAAGCACATAACTTAAAAAGTCTGAGGTTGGGAGGCTGGGATTCGAATACGTCCCAACGAAAGTGAAGTAGAAGTTAAGCCATTGGTCTATCACCGCTTCATATTGCAATATAAATTTATTCAATTCCGCGTCAAATCCCCGATATAAAATTGTTGCTCCCGCGTCGACGTCTAATAAATCCGCTTATCCGATCCCAGCGGGCTTAGCGTCGGAGCGGCAAGCGTGAAACCTTTTATTTGTAATTCTTATCAAACTTTTATACGTACAAATGACTCTTTTCAACTTATTGTTTCAGTAAGATTAAATATACATAGGCTGTGTTTGTCTCCGTGAAGCTGTCCCTAGATCGAAGTTTGTAGCACTTTGTATAACAACCTGTGCCACATTTCACTTTCTTCGATTCATTCTAGATGTTAGCGACTTTGACAGTGTTGAACGATGTGGTTTAATAAACAAAAAGACCCGGGTTGGATAATGCTTGCATTCGGTCGTGGATAGTTTACCAAAAAATATGATATTGAAACTATTTAGAGTTCGGGTACGATGTAGCTCAGAAACTGGTTATGTGTATAAGTGACAGGCCTATAAAAATTTGCCCTTTACCATCTTAGACTGATCTGTATTACACTCAATCGATATTGCAATGAAGGGCTAATATTTCAAATAATAAAAAAATATAAGTCTTCTTTCGTGTAGCGATAGTTTCATGGGCTTTTTTTTTTTTAAGTACCCCGGGGATTCCCCGAAACGTCATTTCAACAAATCGAATGAAAGCATTATTTATTCCGATAGGACTACATAATGCACCAAAAGAGTGTAATTTAGTTTTTTTTTTTTTTATAAATAATAAATAAATAAATATACTACGACAATACACACATCGCCACCTAGCCCCAAAGTAAGCGTAGCTTGTGTTATGGGTACTAAGATGACTGATGAATATTTTTATGAATTATATATACATAAATACTTAGAAAATACATATAAACACCCAGACACTGAAAAACACTCAATGCTCATCACACAAACATTTTCCAGTTGCGGGAATCGAACCCACGGCCTTGGACGTGCGCCAGTCGGCCGTCGTAGCTATATTTATAGTACAGCAACAACATATAACTCTATATATAGTAGTGAGATTATTAAATTGTTAGTCACCATAAAACTAAAGCTACGAGTGTTCCAAACGCGTCCTAGTGTAAAATAATGGATTTTAAAGATCCATTATACCCTTTGACTCGTTTGATGGAGAACAAACCTTACCCAATTCCAAAACATAAGTGCCAAAACTGGTCCCCAAGTACCATAATAACATAAAAAAGTCACACAGACTTAACTCACCATCACCTCACTCACATCATTGATGATTTTAAAAGTGAAGTGAATTATGGATCTAACAAAATTACTCAAGAATAAATTTCTAAACTTCTGTAAAACTGTGTCTAAAAGTAATAAATATTCAATCACTTTACCTTTAAATTTTCCGAAAACGTCTCGAAGTTAATCCATTTTGAAACTTTTTATCGGTACAAACATTTTTGCGGGGACATCGATTTATCTATATATAGAACAAGATTATACAATTCTTCAGAGACTGTCAAACTGTTGTACGGGAGCTATGGTGATACGCTCGACCGTAACAATAGGAAGATCTTCCTCCGAGCGGGTGATCGTGCTCGGGGACCGAGGTCTGAACATTCATTTTTGGAAGTGGTATATATAGGCATTCTTCGTGAACACTTCGCTAAAGCGATGCAGGATTTTTGTAGCGCCGTCTAGTTCTGTAATGTGGAGACCGCTACACTGTCAAATACAGCTTTTATTTACTATGATGATATTCTAATGTTGGGTGTACATAGGTGTAGATAATGATCTTCACCCGCTAAAGAAGAGAATAGAAAAGAATGAATACGGAGAGAAAAAAATGATTTCATATATTATGAGATTTAAATAAAAAATTTAATGATGTAAGTTTATTGTTTAAATAAAATAAAGCAAAATCTAGGCCGGCGAAGCGGGCTGGGTACGTTAGTTAGTCATAAAAAATATTCATCTGTCAACTTAATACTCATAACATAAGCTACACTTACTTTGGGGCATGCAGGTTTCCTCACAATGTTTACCTTAACCGTTTACACCAAGTGATACTTAAATATTATCTTAAATTAAAAGTCAATCATAAACTCTTAAATAACTTCAAACTATAAATCAACCGATTACCAGCCCACAATTGGGCACGGGGCTCACTTCAAAATCTGAAGTGCTTACGCGAATTGGTGGACTTTACACGCCTTGTAGAACGCTGTGGAGAACTCAGACATGCAGGTTTCCTCATAATATTTTAAAGGTAGGCCAACATTCTGACCATGCGCTATCCTCGTTTTTTACGCAGTAAAATAACAAAGCAGAAATGATTCTTTTTTGCATTGCTATTTTTCCTTTTTTCCATAAAAAATAATGTCAAATGCCACCACAGAATATAAAACAAAATGTTTTATCTTTCTATTCTTCATGGCATCATTACAGAGTGTTAGTATATAACGTATAACGTCAGCGGAGAATGATCGCACACTTTTTAAGGTCTTAAAGTCTACAACGTAGTCTTTTCGAGAGTCTAGGTCAGTTAGTTAGGATTCCGAGCGATAACATAAGTCAGGAGCAGCAGAAATTAACTTTATCACCTCTTGTCGATAATCAAAAACGTTAGCGAAGAATGGATTTACTAATACATCATCATCTCATCAACCCATTACAGACCAACTACGGAGCACATGTTTCCTCCCACAACGAGTATTTAAGACCGTAGTCCACCACGCTGGCCCAGTGTGGATTGGTAGACTCCACACCACTTTGAGAACATTATGTCTAACTCTCAGGCATGCAGGTTTCCTCGTTAAGTTTACCTTCACCGTTGAAGCAAGTGATATTTTAATTACTTAAAACGCACATAACTTTAGAGGTACCTGCTAGGATTCGAACTCGGCCCCCCGAAGGTGAAGTCGAGCTTGTAATGCCCTAACCCAATGTGCTATCACCGCTTTTTTAATATTTAATATTTTCCAAATAAATAAAGAACTACATAGTTTGTAAAATAGTATCTCAAAATATTATTATTAGTTTATTTCACTTTAAACGGTATCTGCTCCTGGTATCCAGCAGGAATAAGAGAAGCATGACATTGTCAAACATTTATTTCTAACAGTTGCTAGTAATACCTACCAGAGCTTTCTGTGGCCATATATTGTCCGAAAACCTGCATGCCTTGTCGTGCTGGAAAAGCTCTATGGCTACCTCTGTCCTTTTGGGCAGGACAGAGGTTATGTGGGACTCGTATACCCAAACTCAAAACCACCACAGTTCTCGTTCGCTTTACTAGACGCCCGGTGAACCCGTTGTATACTTCCCGGACGTGTATCATCCACCCCAACAGAGTGCCAGGGCTCCAACGCTAAAGAGGAGGAGATTAAGACAGCTGAGTCTCGTATAGTGACGTGTAGCTAGCCCAATAATCCGCCGCCTCCCAGGGAATGCTGTCAGAGCTTTCTGTGGCCAAGTTTATTTCTGCTACAATGCTTTGCTCCTCAGGTGATTGACCCCATGACAGGCGTAAGTCTTGCCATCTTTGCTGTCAAACGTCACTTTTGTATTTGTTTTGTATACAAAAGTGACGAGTTTTGACAGATTGCGAGATTTACGACTTTCGCAAGCTGGTTGTGTGTGTGTACGTAATCAGCCTGCCGGTCTAAAGGATGTGGTTGCTAGTGTTATTTAACACCTCCGCCTCAAGTTGATGGGCCCACGGCCCCCCGTTTCACGTCATGTTCTTCGCATGCGCTGCTTATTGGTTTATATCTATTAAAGAAAAAAATGGTTTGGAGGAGGAAACTCCGCTCGCATAACACAAACGCTCAAAGTGAAAATGAGTATTATTCAAGTGCAAGACACACTTGAATAATACTCATTTTCACTTTCTCTAACAGTGGTTTATCTATTATAAATTCTGTGGGCCTATCACAGGCACCTATGAAGCGTTCGTACATATGTGTTAAGTTACTTTGTAAGCTGGCTCCAAACGCGACCTGGTCTAAGAAGAGCCCACAACAAATAAAGCTGGGTATTTTTTTTGTTAACACCATCTCACAGTATTAGGCTATGAAGTTAGAGCAGTTCATATCCAAGCTTTTTTATCGTTGAAGTCATCCATTATCTTTTTTTTCTTATTGCTGTACTATCAGAATATATCTCCGTCATCTGTTGCGAGACATTTATGCTTCCTTGCCCATATCGACAACGTTTCACCGTTATTGCTTACCGATCACTTCGGTAATCTACGCTAATGTATCCCAAGAGAACCACGCAATTTCAATGCATCCCTCTAATAGAGTCGCCGAGTACTTCGCATAATGAGGTCCCGTACACGATTAGGTTTTAACGATGATGACTTCCTTCAAATGTGGCTACATTTGCGCTGTTTGAATTTCGACTTTGACACTGAGTTTTAGAGTTTATATTTGAATGGATTCTGCTCTCAGGTTGTTCTTTCTAATTTGTATGCTTCATGCCTCCATAGGCGTCATGCCTGGTAGGCAAAATAATGTATTCCGCGTAGACTTTGCGCCTCAGATTAAAATGGGCCGAGAGTTTCACGCGCTGACGATCCCAATCGATTGGGGTTTTTGATGTTTAAATTTTATTTCACATTCATATTTTTGGTATCGCTATTATTAGTGTTTGATCTTTTCTGTGACGAGGGATATCTCTGTGCGGGGTTATGTGATCATCAAAACCTCAGTGGTAACACGAATAATTAATTAATCAATGGATTAGCTGATTGGCTCAGTTTGCAGCGACCCTGCTTTCAGAGTCCATAGCCGTGGGTACGATTCCCACTACTGGAAAATGTTTGTGTGATGAGCATGGATGTTTTTCAGCGTGTGGGTGTTTATATATATATTCTAAGTAATTAAGTATATTACTCATAAAATATTCATCAGTCATAACCTACGCTTACTTTAGGGCTAGATGGCGATGTGTGTATTGTCGTAGTATATTTATTTTCTATTTTTCTAACTAAAACTTTATTTCTTAAATGTAACCTATGATGAAACTAAGATGGAACAAAGAGTATATAAACATTAGTTAAATTCTTCTGTCAGGAGGAATTTATGTGCACAGTAGCGATAGAATATCTGCGGCATTTACGGTGGACGAAAATATTGTTCGGAAACCTGCATGCCTTGTTGTGGAAAAGCTCTATGGCTACCTCTGTCCTTTTGGACAGGACAGAGGTTATGTGGGACTCGTATACCAAAACCACCACGTCTCTCGTTGGCTTTACTAGACGCCCGGGGAACGCCTTGTATATTTCCCGGACTTCTACCATCCACCCCAACCAGAGTGCCAGGGCTCCCACGCTAAAGAGGAGGAGATCATGCCAGCTTAGACTCGTATAGTGACGTGTAGCTAGCTCAATAGCTATAAATAAATAAATAAATATACTACGACAATACACACATCGCTATCTAGCCCCAAAGTAAACATGGCTTGTGTTATGGGTACTAAGATGTTGAATTAATTATATACGTAAATACTTGTAATATAGAGATAAACCAGACACTGGAAAACATTCTTATTCATCACACAAACATTGTCCAGTGGTGGGAATCGAACCCACGGCATTGGCTTAGAAAGCAGGGTCGCTTCCCACTGCGCCAATCGGCCGTCAAAAGCTATACCCGCCGCCTCCCAGGCAAATCTGACGTGCGGCAAATTCTCGCCGTCTCCTTCCTCCACCGTCTTTACCGGAGCGGATGAGCGTCTTAAGCTTCTTCACTTTTTCACGGTCCACCTTCTGCGAGATGACTTCTTTGCGGAAGTCGGCACGGCATTCCAAGACCTCTGCTTAGCATGCACTACGCTACGCTGGGTAGCGAGAGGTCCCCGCCGATAAACCTACATACCCTTTTTTGGCATGGTGGAAAAGCTTTATTGTTACCTCTGACCCTTGGGCAGGACGGAGGCTATATGGGTCTCCCCCCTCTAAAGGTGTATACCCAAACTTAAAACCACCACTTTGTTAGACGCCCAGGGAACCCGTTGTATACCTCCCGGACGAAACCTGCATGCCCTAGATTTGTCCATTATGTTCTCAAATGGGCATTAAGTAATTTTAGGTGAATTTAATATTTTATAATTAATTACGGATTTACTTACCATCATTAATACACCCACCTAATGGTAGAATAATAATATAATATAATGTATAATCTGACAATAACATTAGATTTTAGTAGTGATTAATTTATTATGTTATTCTGATTTTATATCAACCTCAGTTGTATTCAAATGTTGTACGCCAGAAATGGCTGACTGCATGTAATAGTTTTGTTTTCACAACAATAAATAAATAAAGGAGCGTGATGTTTGTTACAAGCTATATATTAAACTCCGTGTAGGGCTGCCTGGAGGGAGAAATTCTAATTTGTAATAAACTATTTTGTATATTTAATATTAGTGGTATATTTTTATAATTTTTTTAATTATTCTTATATTTAATAGTGTAGATGGGTCATAGTTACTAAATAAATAATAATTATTATAACTCTATCATTTATTGATTTTCATTTTTTAAACTCTTAACAATGTTTAAAAAAATAAAAAAACACAATTAAAAATATATAAGAAAAAACATCCACCCTCCACTTGCGGGGTTTTGAATGCCCAAGCAACCAGCGGTCAGGGCTCCAGAGTGAGGCACCTCGACATCCGACCCTTGATCCAACAAGCAAGCTAAAGGTTCTTAAAATGTTGGTCGAAGCTTTTCGCGAGAAGACCATTGACTGAAACGACGATCAGAACAATAACGGTCTACTCAACATTATTATTATTATTATTATTAAAATCTGCCAATCCAAGTTTATGTAAAATATTTATTTCAATATCTCAACCACGGTCAATGGTTCTTGGTTTTTGAAATAAAGAAGTTTGTTACTTTTTGTTTATACCTTTACCCAAAGTGGCTATGACAAGGTGACTATAACCTAAAAGTTAATACAGGGTTCGTATCATTGCATATCTTCCATAACATATAATCTTATAAATCAATTTAATGTATAGAAAATATTGTAATGTGTATCAATTTAAAATGGCGTGGACATAAAATGGCGTCGGTACGTGCGTCCTACCGTTGCAGTAAAAACGCAGAGCGTGAGTAACGACCAACAACTAACAACTCTTGAATATTAACGCAGACGACCGCTCCGTGCGTGAGGTGTGGTTTTTCTGGGGTGGCTTTTGTTAAGTAACAACAAGACGGTCGAACTTGTTCGTCAAGCAGGCTGGGTTACAACGCTTACGATGTCAAATTATAACCTTTCTGTCATCGAACTGTGAGGCTTCTCTCTGGATTATTAAGTAGTGGATATCCTTTGAACGAAGCTTCTTTATAGTATATAAGTATGCCGCCAGAAGATCTTTATGGATGAAGTTAAAAATTTTATACGGGAGCGACGTTTAATCTAAAAACTCAGCTCGCATAATATGTTTGTGCAAACTCAATCGCAACTGGCAATGAACGTATGATGTTAGAAATACATTCATTTGATTAATTGACGAATTTCTTATATACTCGGTGACTTTATTTATCGTTATGCTATCGTGAACCGATAGGTATTACTGTAAAGCTTTATGTGACTGTAATAACACCGGTAACCACGCCCTTCACACAGTAACACTAGAAGGCTAATTTGGCGGTAGAATATATGGCGGTAGGAGACAGTTCCCTTCCCCAGATGAGCTCTTTCGTGAAAGAGCTCATACTGCTATAATACTAAAAATCATCTCGCTACAATGTACAAAATTGACTTTGACTAATAAAGTAAAATATTGGATAGAAGCAGGCGCCACCTTGCGGTGATAAATTATGAAAATTATGAAAATTAAGCTTAATTTGCTATACTCCGCGTGAAGTATTTTTTACCCGTTTTCACTAAACCAAACCAAACCAAATCTTAGGCGATAACTATTGGTGAGCGGTTGATTTATTCCTAGGAATCTCCTTATATTACGCGTTAATTTAATTTTCTTCCACTTAACATAAATAAATTAATTCAGAAATTATGAACAAAGCCCGAATATCCACACTGGGCCAGCGTGGTGGACTATGGCTTTAACCTTTCCCATTGTGGGAGGACGCCCGTGCCCTGTAGTTATATATTGCCTAGTTCGTCGTTAATGAAAACGGTCATAAGTTACTTTCCGCGGAGTAAAGGAAGTTAAGCTTAATTTCCATAACATAAAAGTTAAGTAAAAATGTAGACAAAGTTTTTATTTCAGTAAAGTAAAAAAGTTGATAAAATTTTAACGTAATAGCACCTTCTAATCAAGAGTGAATAAGTACTTCCAAGGCAAACGCCTAAGGCTGCACAACTGCATTACTTACAGGTGAGATCGCAGCCAGTGCTCGTGTATTTTAAAATAATTGGTTCACTGGTGGTTTGTAAAATTAATGTTTGTTGGAATATAGCGTTATATACAAACAAAAATAGTTTTCTTTACTATAGTATCAATAATATTTTACGAGTTTGTATTTAAATAATTTATTTATTTATTAAATTTTGCTTGACACGGTACAAAAAAAAATAGATGTTATGCGTAGTTCATGATCGTCATATTCAGCCAAAATTGGCGTGCAAAAATCATTAACACAGTAATTATAACATTACGATGATAACGCAATTAATTTCAAATACAATTTGGTTCCCAAAGTTATAACTAAATTTATTATCACAATATTAAAGCATGTCCTCAAATGTCAGGCAATACCAACATTTTTAGTCAAGTTGACTCTTCTTGATGTTATATAATTTTTAAAAATAGCCTAAATATTCATTTAAATCATAATAACATTGATTCAGAAGATGCTCTTTCAATTTATTTTTAAATATATTAAAATTATTTGTATTAATGAGATCTAAGGGTAGTTTATTGTATAGCTTAGGTAACATAACATATGAGCTTTTGCTATATTTAACTGTTTTCGATGGAGTATTTATAACCACTAAACTTTAAAGCGGTAATAGTGCAGTGACACTGTGTACAAAGTTTCATGAGGATCGGTTAATTAGTTTTTGCGTGAAAGCGTAACAAACAAACTTACATTGACTTTGACATTGATTACTTGATTTCCAGATTGCCACTGCACCGAATACCGAACCACCAAGTAGCAGCCTTTTCAGCTGAAGCAAATTTAAGCTATGGTATTTAGTTTGTAATAGTACCCATGTTTTTAAAGTAATTTGTAATTTGTTTTTGTTTTTAGTTTACTTATGGGTGGAAGCTGAATAATGTTTATTATTAAAATGACTATTAACTAGCCTCTGCCTCTAATTTCGTCGAATTCAGAATTGTTTCTAATGCTTCGTTAGTTAACAATTTTGAATCCTACCCGGGAACTATTTGAGAGATCGATATAGAAAGAACACGTCCTTTTCCGAAGCACAGGTGACATGAATACCGAATTTCGAAGCTGGTACACAACTTTCAATTTTCCCTCGGGAATTAAATAAGGTAGCCTATGTTCTTTTTCCTATCAAAGGCTACATGCATACCAAATTTCATCCAAATCCTTTCAGCCGTTTTTGCGTGATTGAGTTACAACATCACATTCATTATAATATTAGTAGGATTAGTTGGATAATAATTTAAGTTATAATATTTTCAATACGTATTAACACATGTGTAGAACATGCCAAGTAGCTGGTGCTGAGACACGTTAAGTACATTCACGTTAAGTGCAACTGTTAAACGTGACACGTTAAGTAGAGTGCTTGAAATGTTCGAGCTATTTCGAGCTGTACTAAGTTATGCCTGCGACTTCGCTCGCGTTAAGGTTTTTTTTTGTATTTTCAAATGTCGATCTGATCACAATACTGTTGTCACCACCCCACCTCCTCCCGCAGGTGTCCTACGAGGCGACTCAGGAAACATATATTAGAACAGGCAGCTTTCACTGTGCTACTACTACAATCTACAGCGGTCGCTTACCCGTCTGCCCAGCATGGCGGTTTAAAATAAAAATATACTACGACAATACACACACCGCCATCTAGCCCCAAAGGTAACCGTAGCTTGTGTTATGGGTACTAAGACGACTGATGAATATTTTTATGAATAATATACATAAATACTTAGAATATACATATAAACACCCAGACACTGACAAACATTCATGCTCATCACACAAACATTTTCCAGTTGTGGGAATCGAACGCACGGCCCTGGGCTCAGAAAGCAGGGTTGCTGCAAACTGCGCCAATCGGCTGTCTAAATCGGTTATCGGCAAACCCTCAAGTTGGGACAGGATTTGAGTCCAGCAGTGAACTGCTATATGTCAAAGTCAAAGTCAAAAATATCTTTATTCAAGTAGGCCCACAGGTGGCACTTTTGATGCGTACATATTGATAATGATGATGGATCAGCAAGAACTATAATCACATCTGATGGTACGTGCTGATACAGACTGAGGTGAACTTGCCTAGAAGATTCCTATTCGTTTTTATTTAAAGGAACTGAATTTCTTTCTTTGCAAAGGTCTGGATCTGCAGGTGGAAGCAAAGAGCATACTACCTTCGTTCGCCTTGTTTTCGATGGGACAACCATATAGTTTGCGTCAATCGATTCAATATTATTTTCTTAAAGTTATCTTTCTTTTCGTCTTTGATATCTAAATATTTTGAAAAAAGTTAAAACCTATGTAGTTCATACAGGGTCCGGGTCTCCTCCCACAATGAGAAGGGATTAAGGCCGTAGTCCAACACGCTGGCCCAGTGCAGATTGGTAGACTCCACACACCTTTGAGAACATTATGGAGAACTCTCAGGCATGCAGCTTTCGTCACCATGTTTTTCTTCACCGTTGTAGTGACATTTTATTTACTCAAAACGAACATAACTCAGAAAAGTCAGAGGTGTTGGGATTCGAACTCACCCCCTCGAAAGTTAAGTTGAAGTCCTACCCACTGGGCTATCACTGCTTCTATGGTTACTTCGTGATAATTAAGCTTTCTATTGGTAAAAAATTGTTAAAATCAGTTCAATACTTAATAATTTGGAGCCAATTGTGTTTAAACATTAAACACTGCACTCGAAATTGTTGACGAATACGTATACCTAGGACACACGATCCAGTTAGGTAGGTCCAATTTCGAGAAGGAGGTGAACCGCCGAATCCAACTCGGATGGGCAGCGTTCGGGAAACTTCGTGCCATCTTTTCGTCAGAAATCCCTCAGTGCCTGAAGACGAAAGTCTTCGAACAGTGCGTGTTGCCAGTGATGACCTATGGCTCTGAAACATGGTCGTTAACTATGGGCCTCATAAGAAGGCTTAGAGTCACTCAGCGGGCGATGGAGAGAGCTATGCTCGGAGTATCTCTACGCGATCGAATCAGAAATGTGGAGATTCGTAGAAGAACCAAAGTTACCGACATAGCTCAACGAGTCGCGAAGCTTAAGTGGCAATGGGCCGGGCACATAGTTCGGAGAAAGGATGGACGTTGGGGTCCCAAGGTGCTGGAATGGCAACCCCGTACTGGTAAGCGCAGCGTTGGTCGACCCCCAACGAGGTGGACAGACGACATTAAGCGCGTCGCAGGTAGCCGTTGGATCCAAGCGGCTCAGAATCGTGGAACTTGGAACTCCCTACAAAAGACCTATGTCCAGCAGTGTACGTCTATCGGTTGATGTGATGATGTGTTTAAACATACAAGCAAAATAATCTTTCCTCTATATAATATTAGAAAAGAAGAATAGAGTATAAGAATACAAATTCATTTCTCAAATTCACTCCTCAAAAATAGATAGAAAGATAGATATATAAATTCTTTATTGCACACAATTAAGGGATAAAGATAATAAATATTGGAAATAGAAAAATTAAATATTTATTTCCAATAACTTTCACATTTGTTTTATAAATAAGTATAACCTAAAATAAACTATTTAAAACTAAATAGAATCTAAAACGGCTTCGAAACCACCGCAGTGAGGCACAGTTCTTAAGATGCTGGCAGCATTGCCCCTTTGGATGGCCAAACTAATTCTTTGGCCAAGGTAACTGCCCGCTCTAGGATCACCGCTAGACTCGATAACCCTTTTTGATAGTTCTTCAAAAAGAGCTCGTGACTCCGGACCTCACGGTTCCAAAGTGTCTACTCCAAAAACCAAAAAATTAAACTGCTATCCAGGTTTTCATATTTACGCCTCTTGTCCTGCTCGGCACTGGTAGCAGCCACACCCACCAACAGAAATACAAGAAAAAGAAAAATGCGCAAAATAGTTAAATCTGAGTCTGGATATGCAAAGGTAAGTAATTCTATGCATCGCTAACATCGACGTTTGAAATCGGATGCGCATTGATTCCTTCTATATCTACGTGACTACAGTCTGGTAAAGATGCATTTCAAAGTTTCTGCATCGACGGGTAGAAGGACCGCGGCTGAATTGGCAAAGTACTTCAGGATATCTGGAGATATGTGATTCAACTTAGATATAAAATTTTGATTTATATTTATAAACTAGCTGTTATCTGCAGTTTTTCCCGCGTAAACTACGAACATAGCGTCCTGCTAAATACTACCTAAAGTAATTTTTTTACAGTCGTTCTAATAGTTCCAAATGTACAAACTGTTCAAGCTTTATTTTATTAAGTACAGTATATTGGAACATATTTGTGTGTTGAAAATATATGACCGCCGATCCGATCGGTTGATTGGCGCAGTGGGCAGCGACCCTGCTTTCTGAGTCCAAGGTCGTGGGTTCGATTCCCACAACTGGACAATTTTTGTATGATGAACATGAATGTTCTTCAGTGTCTGCGTGTTTATGAATATACTCGTATTATAAGTTTTTGATGTAGGTATAATATTATACATCAGTTTTCTTAGTACCCATAAAACAAGCTACGCTTGCTTTGGGACTAGGTGGCGATGTGTGTATTGTCGTAGTATATTTATATATTATTTAAAAAAGAAAAAAAAACCAAACGAACTACATACAGAAAGAAAGACAGAAATAAGAAATTTTATATTTTTTATTTCCCACACTTTTTTAAATATTTTCAATGTCCAGCCTTGGTCCTGTTACATTTTTATTAATAGTCTATACTTATAAAATATATCTCTGTATACTAGCCGTTTTACATGACTCCTTTAAAATACGAACAATTTTCATTCCCTATTCTAGACTCTCAAAGGTTTTTTCAATAGATGCTTTCATTAGCTTAATGTCTCTGTAGAGTCCTCTAACTGTTTGTCAGTCTCTTATTACTTTAGGCTTTCTAAAGATATGCCCTTTCTAACAGACAGACAGCCAAAAATTTTATAAACATTCGTCCTAAATTCACAGAAATACACTTTTATCTAGAAGATCCAGTTGCTCAGGAATTCGTCTAGGCGGAAATTCTGTTTGGCCTTTTACGTAGTAGTAAAGTAGTCTCGTGTCTTCTTCTTGCTTTTAAAATATCACATTAAAAAATAGGGACGTCTTTGCGCTCCAGCACAATTTTTATATTACTTATGAATACTATTTGTCGGCCGATTGGCGCTGTGGGCAGTGACCCTGCTTTCTGAGTCCAAGGATGTTGATTCGATTCCTACAACTGGAAAATGTTTGTGTGATGAATATAAATGGTTTTCAGTGCTGGGTGTTTATTTGCATATAATAAGTATTTATGTGTATTATTCATAAAAATATTCATCAGTCATTTTAGTACCCATAACACAAGTTACGCTTACTTTGGGGCTAGGTGGCGATGTGTATATTTTAATAGTATATTAATTTATTTATTTGTTATTTGATGCAATAAACCATTTTGTGTAACAAAGATCTTGCTTTTCTTTAAAGTAAAAATATAAAAATAACTAAGTGTTTTTTCATTTAACGCATAGCACTGGTCAACAAAAAACACTTAAAAACTTTTGATTAGTTATATTAAGATCAATGATGTATGATTTAATGATTTTAGGACACACCCTACATCTCTTTGTTTTCGCGGGCTTCTATAAAATCGTAAATCTCAGATTAAGGATAATATATATATGTCGGAGGAAATAGTCGGAACAGAGTTGATCGTGGATTGATTTACGCGAGATATCAGTTGTTGACTAAAAAGACTTGGTAAATCTTAATTTAAATAATATTTATTTATTACAATATAATATTCAAAAAGTTTCAAAGTTAGTTATTTAAAATTATCGTCCAATCAGAGTTGAGGGTAGGCCGACGAATCTTGAGTGTCGTGTGACTTACAAGCTGGTTTGTGCAACATGCATTTTTGAATCGCGGTGGATCATTGCGGTCTCTTTACTAATTTTTAGAGTAGTGGAGTGAAGTTGGTGTCGTAAACCCGCTGCTCTGTTTAGTAGTTTCATATAGTGCATTATTGTAACTGTAGAATTAAATTGTATGAAATGGTGTACATTGTTTAGTGCTTCTATTTAACCCCAATGACGCCCACTAGAACGTTAAAAGTCAAAGAGAGGTTATCGTCGACTGTGCAGATACGAATCCTCAAATTCTTTGGACACATAACTAGGAATAAGCACTCCATGGAACGACTTGTTGTCCAGGGGAAAGTGGAAGGCAAACGGTCACGTGGTCGATCACCCACGCGTTGGACCGTCATAATTAAAGCTACAACACAAACCTCCATAGTCCAATGTTCCAGAAACGCTGAAGATCGTGACAAGTGGAGGCGCATCGCGGGGGCTGCTGTAGGCAAAGAAAAATAACCATCGTCAACCACGACCACTCTGTCAAGAGTGAACGACTAAGGACTAACGTGAACGAGAACAGCGACGTCAAAAATCGCCTTTCGTCGCCATCAACTCACTTCTGTGTCATATTTAACATGTACGCATCAAAAATGTCATCAATGTGCCTATTTGAATAAAGAAATATTTGACTTTGACTTATAGAAATAGATACATTCTTTGTGTATCTCTATGGTTTCTAATGTCAATAGTAGTAGCACGTGAATATTCAAGCTATACTTTGTTATTTGTTAGTAAGCGGTGAATGTTACGTTGCGGGTTTTATATTACCCCCGTGGTGATCGTGTAGAGTTGAGCAGTTATAGAGCTTGAAAATTGGTGAGCCCCTGTTCAAAAATAGGCCCTTTTAAACAGGGGCCCTTTTTAACTCATTTTTCAAGTTCCATAACCGCTATATTATTCCTTTGTAGGGAAACATATAAGGCACTGATTCAATAATTTATAAATTTCCGTACCCAAAGGGTAAAATGGAGATCTATTTTTATTTCTACGTTGTTCCTTCAGTATACCTGACTGTCCGTCTGTCATTAGGCTGTATCTCATGGACCGTGATAGTTAGACAGTTGAAATTTTCACAGATGATGTATTTATGTATTTCTGTCTCATTGAGAGATAAATTTAAAGATTTTAAAATAGCGACAGTGTATAGTCAGTACATATTTGAAAATTTAATGTACGTTAATAAAATCATTTCTAAATTTTAGAAAAATGTGACTGCAATAATTTTAACATTAGAAGTAAGAATTACAGTGCAATATACTAGGTTACATGAAATTCATAATTCGTTTTAAGTAAATTGCATACAATTCTACAATAAACTACCCATTGACATCTTGGAGATGTCTCTTAAAAAGTTCAAAGTTTATATTAAACGTAAGCTTATAGAGAAGTCCTATTATAGTATAAAGGACTACGTAATCGATAAAAAAGCTTGGGTCTGAATTATTGCTCTAACCAGGTTACCCTTCCATAATTTTAAATGACATTGTGAGATGGTGATAACAAAAAAAAAAACACCCGGCTAAGTTTGTTGTGGGCTTCTTCTTAGACCTGGACGCGTTTTGAACCCTAGTAGCTTTAGTTTTAAGTTTACGGATGTGGTTATCGCCATCTCACTACTGTAATTCGTAATTCTTATGTAAGCATCAAAAGTGCTACCTATTGGCCTACTTGAATAAAGATATTTGTGACTTTGACTTTGACAATGACTTTGCCTTTGTTTTTGTCTGTCGTGTGTAACCGAGTCTTATACAACATTCATGATTTTAATGCCGTTTTTATAGATAATAGATAATGTTTACTTTACAATTTTGACTTTATTCATTACTAGCTGTTGCCAGCGACTTCGTCTGCGTTTGATTTTGTTTTTAAAGTATCCAGTATCGCTAAGCTTTAAATGAGTATAGTAGTATATATATATAACATGTGACTGCCAATTAATTATAGACAAATAATTTGAAATAAAAAAAAATTGCGACTATAATTAAAGATCTAAGCTATCCTATCTCTTAAGTTGGACCAGACTGCTCACGGTGTACCAATTTAATTTTAAATCGGTTAAGTAGTTTAGGAGTCCATCGCGGACAAACATCGTGACAGGAGATTTATATATATTAAGATATAGAACACTCTCACTAAATTTGGAGTCCATAGGAGCTATCGCTTGGAAATTGAAAATTTTCATTGTTAACGCCCCCGCAATCTTCTTTGGGGTGGGATATCGTAAAATTTGTTCATAAATCATTTTTACATCACTTATAGAAAATTCCTACAAAATTTGGAGCTTGTAGTAGCTTTAGCTGGAAAATTAAAAATATTAATTGTTAATACCCACCCCCGCAACCCCCTGTGGGGTGAGCTATCGTAAAATTCGTTCATAGCCTATTTCTACACCTCTTACAGAAGATTCTTACCAAATTTGAAGTCTATAGGAGCTATAGTTTAAAAACGGGAATTATTCATTGTTAACGCCCCCGCAATCCCCTTTGGGGAATGAATTTCTTAAAATCTATTCATAGCTGACATAGCAAAAGTAATATTCCTACCAAGTTTCACGTTTCTAAGTCTTATGGTTCCCGAGATTTCGTGGTGAGTGACTATATAGATGGGAATTCTTCGATTATCATCGAAATTTTTAACTTTTTATCGGGCTTTTTTAAAATTTTCTTACATACAAAACTTTCTCCTGACAATTCTGAAGATAAAAAAAAAGCCCAATTGGTTCAGCCGTTCTCCACTACCGTGAGTAGATTCTTAGCTGAATGTAAAAAACCATAATCCGTTCAATACACTCTGTTGAAATCCATGAAAACAAAAGAATCAAGAGAAAATGCTTATCTTTTGTTTTTATTAGCGGGATAAATATTCATAAAAGTAAAACAGCAATAAAAAAAATGAAGGAATGTTGGAATTCAAAAAATAGATAGCCATAAACCATCTAGGAAAAATTTCGCATCGAATGGTGGTAGTTTCATGTCGATACGATCAGTGGTTTAGGCGTGATTGAGCCTCAAACGAAGACCATTTTCATTATATATATATAGACTACTAAGCGCATTTAAAAATAAATTAAATTAAGTTTTCCTTAAGGTCTGGTTACTGACAGACAGTCTGTAATTAGTAATTAATTTTTGGAGTTTATATATTTTTCCCCGTTTTTCTTGTTTCATCATCAATAGCCTATACCTTTTAGCGGTATGCCAGTTATATTACACCCCCACCCCTAAAGAGTTTATACATGACATCGTACCGGAACGCTAAATTGCTTAGTGGCAACTCTTTGTCAGTAGGGTGGTAACTAGCCACAGCCGAAGCCTCCTGAAGAGGTCTTTCATCGAGTAGTGGAGTGTTATAGCCTCATGATGAGCATGTTTGAATGATACCTAAACTGAGTAGAGTCACGTTAGGTAGGACGCTTTAAAACTAACTTATATCTATGTTTTAAAATATTAATAATCTTAACATTGAAACTCACAAACAACTTTTCGCTCATTGTTAACATCTGTGGGTACTTCAGAAAACTTGTAGCTGAAGCCGTTTAAAGTTCCCATTAAATAGATTACTGTTTTCAACAGCTCATTATGAGTTTCTGATTTTCTCTCAAACTATCAGGTTTAGTTTTCAATCTCACCTTTGAGGATTCATCTAGAACATGTTTCCCGATATACTTCAAGAAGGAGTTTTCAAAATTGACGGCGTGTATAATATTACCTATTAGTATGGGAAACCGTGTTGTTAATACATGTCGGGCTGAATAAAATTAATTTTGCAGAATGCAGGATACTTTGGGAAAATTCGACAGATAAAGACGCGGCTTTTAAGGCGGAAAATAAATGCATAAGAGCAATATTTAAATTAAATAATACTGGCAGTTTCAAAACGGTTCTTTAAGAAATATAACATAATGACATTGCCCTGTATGTACATTTATGAGTGTATCATTTTTGTTAAAGTAAACTTGGATTTGAGCTTGGAGCTGGGTCGCGGTTGTGTGCGAAAGCGTTGGAACCTGGCTGACACCAGGCGACTTGTTAACACCGTGGGGTTTTAGCCGATACGAGTCCGAAATAACCACTGTGTCTCCCCGTGGTGCGGTGGTATCCATGAGGATTTCCCCACGAAAAAAAAAAGAAGGCAACAAGGTTTGCAGTTTAATGTGTCTTATCTTGTCTTTTTAATATTAAAGATTATTAGACCAATAAAATATTTATGTTAAAAAAATATCTATATACTAAAATAAAACTAAATAAAATCTAAAACGCCTTTGACCACCGTAGCGAAGCATAGTGCCTAAGATGGCAGCATCGCTTTTTTGAATGGTTAAACTTATTCTTTGGCCAAGACAACTGCTAGCTCTAGGATACTCGTTACCTCTTTTGACCGTTCTCTTAAAGGCTAAATAACCCGTTCTGGAAGCATTGGGTAGGTTTACATACACACACGGAGCAAACAGTAATACATTTTAATTTTTTTATTTCATAATCATCATTGTTCATTGTAATTTTTTATCTGTATTTTAAATGTATTTTTTTAACATTTAGTATTTTTATTCTTAATATTTATGAAATGCCATTTTAATACATTAAGCGCTCGAGCCTCCACTTTTAACTGCCCAATAGTTTCTACTTCAAAAGGGACAAAATGAAACTGCTATCAAGGTTTTTATACTTACGCCTCTTGTCCTGCTCGGCACTGGTAGCAGCCACACCCACCATTGATAAGGTCACCTGAATATGTGATGCAACGTAACATCCCAAACAAACAACCTTCCCAGGTCTTTTGCCATTGCTCTGCGCCAAACCAATGGGTTTTAATAGCTGTATTGGAACACATTCGCACGTGAGCGGGTATATAGGAGATCGAAGAGATAACGTTGTTGAAAGTGATATGGCGGGAGAAACGACCAGTGCTTCTTGAACAGGGGAGTTCATGGTGACCGTAGGTGTCAACGCTGTCACTACAATGGCATCAATGGATAATGAGGCACAATTATTAAGGCGCCTGCCTCAGAGCGATCACCACCAAGAGAGTGATGTAGTCTAACATATGTACTTTCTTTATTAAATAACAAATCCAAGCCAGATTTTTTTATAGGCCATGTGCCTGCTACGACAGAGATCACAGGGGAACACGGCATACCTAATTAGAGGATGGCTAATTGCTTATGAGTTGCTAACAAGGGTCCGTAATGTAAATTTTTAACGACGAACGGACGGACGGGGATTTCGATGGAGTTCGTTCTAATTAAAACTTGAAAATGATACTTTATGTTTTAACGCTTTTTTGTTCACAGTTCGTCACGTTGAAAATGTAACTGACACTGATGGCACTTTGTACCTACTTTGATATTTAATACTGTTAAATTTCCAAAAAAATACATTAATGTCGCTTTTTTAATCTGAATTTTAAATCATAGGTGTGACCTTACACACTGGACACTGTCGAAAAAGCCTTTGCTAGGGACGCAGTCAACCTGGTGGTAAGTGATGATAAAGTCTAACATGGTAGTGGGCTAACCTGTTAGGGAGTATGGTAGTCATACGCCTAATCGGTTTCAACGCGACATCGCACCGGAACACTTAATAGCTTAGCATCACGTCTTTGTCCGTAGGGTGGTAACCAGCCAGGTCGAAGCTTGTATAGTACTTTTCTCAAAAATGTCTTCATATGGACTCATTTTGCCAAATACAATTACTTTTCAAAATCAATGACGAACAACGAACAACCAGTGGCGTGCACTTCATACAAGCACAATAGCACTGCCTACCCTAAAACTTTTGTACATAACTCATCAATGCGAAGTAGTTTTCCCTTTTATGCCATCTTCAAGAACCCTGTGCACGCCACTGCGAACAACAATCATTTTTTCCGGCGTTAGTGTTCATTTGTTTTGTTTTTTATTAATAAACAGCTTTATATTTGGAAGCCACTTAGAAATTTAAATAAAACCTTTGACAAGTTACCTCCTTGGATGTTCCGGAGAAAACAATGATTAATACAAAAGTGTAATACGATATCCAAGAATTCCTAGCTGAATAGACCTTTACCACGACATGCTACTACACATTTCACAATAATGCACTATGCAATGAAGGTTTATATTATTACTAGCTGACCCGCGCAACTTTGTCTGCATCAAATCGGTTATTATCGGTTTAAATGTCTCAAAAAAACCAAGAACCTATTTGCTGCGCAACCTACTGGGTCCAGTTTTATTTCCAAACTTTATAATACGCGACCCGGCCGGCCCTAGGCATTATTCTTGCTTTTAGCATTTCTATACCCGTTGTAACTTCTAACCGATATGTCAAATTTGAATATTTTAAAGTGGAATTTGCGAGTAGACACACAGACACGCGCACGCACACTGCTGCTTGTACTGCTCGGTTTACCGGGATAAAATTAACCTTTGTCACTTTTCAGGTTCTCAACTATGCCTATAAAAAAAACCACGTCGATCCTTCCATCCATCCATCCATACATACATCCGTCGATCCATTCTCACAAACTTTCGCATTTATAATATTAGTAGGATAGCACACATGCATTCGATCGTTGTCCCATATGCTTTGCAACTTGCTGTAATCTGTGAAGAGTTTTGCCAACACATGCTTAATAGTATACACTTTCTAATCAAAAAAGAAGTATCGAAATCGGTTCAAATTTAACGAAGCTATAAAGTAAAATTGATAAAAATTTTCATCTCATTTCTCGGGAGAAGCTTATTGTTTATCGGAATAAAAAGTATTCTATATGTTGACCCTCAATATCAGCACTACCACTATCACTGTACCAAATTGTATTTTAATCCGTCCAGTAGTTTTCATGTGATGCCCGGACAGACAGACAGACAGACAAAAATTAAATAAAAATCTTCTTTTGGACTCAGTATCGATTATAAAGCACCCCCCGGTCAAAATTTTCAATATATATTAAATGTACAGAAATCTTCCAGTTACCGTTTTATTATAAGTATAGATTATAATTATTATTAATATTTGATTTAATCTTGATTTAAAATTATTACAATCTGACGATTAACAATAACTTTCGACACATCAAATATTGCTAACTAACTGAAATTTTAACTTTATTTTAATTTAATAATTATTTTAATTTAACAATTTTCCCTCGGGAACTACTTCGACTTAACTTAAGGAAACGGGATGAAAGGTAGCCTATGTTCTTTTCGGCTACATGCATGCCAAATTTCATCCAAATAGGTATAGGTAGGATAGTAGGATAGTAGGATAGTAGGATTAGTAGGATAGTAGGATAGTAGGATTATAATATTGTAATCTTTTAGTTACACTTAAAGATTACAATATTGAAATCAATAAAGAAAAGTATATAATTACGTTTGCAACGCCCTGACAGGGTCTCATGTACCTACATAACAAGCTATATGAAATAAATAAATTAATATAAGATCGTTCCATTTTGAAATTAAACGACAGATATGAGTGTACTGTGTAATTTTTTTGGCCGCTAAACCACGACAGATTTTGATTTTCGAACAACTTTTGCCGGCAGCTTCAGGTATATATTTAACCAGTACAGCACTTTCGATTTATTTCGAAGAAGTTTGTCAAATTATGCTCAAATTTCCAAGTATGTTTGAAAAAATATAGATTAAACTTTACTTCAACTCCCACACAGCCTTGTGCATACATAAAATAATGAAAGCGAAGAAGCGTTTCAATCCTAGAAAAGTTTATTTGTTCTTATTTATGAATTGTATTTATATTTTTATTGCAAACGCTCGCTTTTCCAGTCAGTAAAATTCGATATTAAAAAGTTTTTATGGATACAGGATTTATTGCCAATACTAAAATAGCTGTTTCATATCGAATACAACGCTTTATCGCTTCATTTCCTAAGTTCAAGAACTCTTAATATTGTAGCAAGTCCTATAAGGGCGTTGGCGTACTAGACGTTGGGACATTGCGAACTGTGTGTGTGATAAATTAAGCGAGCGAGCGAAGGTCCTTGAGTTAACTTGGGTGAAATTGCATTTTATCCGTCTATCACTCTTCTGTCGGTAAGACGGTCAGAGCCCTATACCTTCTGAATTAATAAAGAATGTAACTCAGTTTACAAATCCTACTATTACTATTTTTGACGTGACAACGTCTTATAATACGATGGAGCCGGCTGCACGCACGAAAAAACATGACGTATGCGGCGTTACCTCGCTCTGAGGCGTTCCATTCAAGGCTTGAAGTGCAAGCGAGAGCGCAGAACGAGCGACAAAGAGGCACAGTCGGCCTCCGCGTTCGACATCTGTCTCTCCTACTTGAGTGAGCGATGCGTCCGCGTGGACAGCTTCTATACAATAATACATTTACATGTTTTCGGCAAGGATGAAGTGCAGTGAAAAGTGAATGTGGTGTCAATTGTTTATAGCAACGATAATATCTATCAAACAAATACAATTAAAATTTTCTTTTGAAAAATGCAACCATTCCATCAGTATTTTCTTACGACGATGTCACGTTCAACTATCGTCAGTAAGCCAACTTTACAGACAACCAGAGCAAGCATGTGCCCCATATTCATAGTTACCTCAGACAATCAGCCCTTTTTTTATTTCCCTCTAACTGAGCCTTGGTGAGAGTATGATTCAGTATAAGGGCTAACCTGTTGGATATATGGTGGTAAACTCATACTTAGATCGGTTTTTACGCGGTATAGCCTAAGCCTCACAGACTCAGACTCCTTAGAAAAAAATATTTCGGTATGCTTATATCGAATTCCTATTACTTAGTGTGCTACCACCCTTAATTCTGAAATAAATCCAATAACCTTACACTTGGAATCCTTTTGAAATGCTTCTAAAGAAATAAAAAATGTCGTCGGACAGGGGTCGTTAGCTGTTAAAGGATTCCGTACGTACCTTGAAGTGTTTCGCTGTGCCGGAATATCTCTCTCTATCCATGATATTAAAACTCAATAGCTTAGGAATTTAGGGTTGACTGAACTCGTCATGCAAGCTTTATGCCTTTCTGTAGCGTTTAAATTCAAAATTCAAATTCTAAAATTCTTTATTCACGTAGGGCTATCACACTGGGCACTTATAAAGCGCTAATATATGTTTACATAATTGTGACGTGATGGTGATAAATACGAGGTTTTTATGCTATCACCATCTTTCACGTAATTCATCACACTTGACGGTTTATGAAGAACTTAGCCATGAGGTGAGGAATCGAAAGGACCCCAATTTTCAACGAACATTCCTACCTATTATAAATCGACATTGGTCAAAGTTGATAACTCGTCAGAAATAAAATTCTTGGTAATATCAATGTAAAGCATATTATCTTGCACAATAATGACGACTTTTAGTAACTTGATTATGTTTATTTTTATTATCTGTTGTTGTTTATAAGTATTTATGTATGATTGAGTATATATTAGTTTATTATTTTATATTTTTCTTATTTGTGCAATTTTGTTTATGTACTTGTATTTAGCTATTTGAATGTAGGTTTATAATAATTTTACACAACCTGTCCGCTCTCGCTCATCTTGTCCTAATCCAAAGGTTGCCTGGCAGAGATCGCTAAGCGATAAGGCCGCCTTTTGTATTCCACTTCTGTCTTAGTATTTTTATTGTTTTTTTTTCCTAACTTAATAGTGGTGTACAAATAAAGATTTAAATAAATAAATAAATGTAAGAACTTAAAGAAAATTAATACTGTAAAATTATGCCATAACGGAAGTACAGTCGTAACAGAAAAGACAATCTCTTGTTAAAAGTATTAAACAAGCGCGAGTCGCCGTGGCCCGCGGCTGAACTTCTCGAACTGTCTTCGTCACAAAGTTAGTGCGAACTTGTGATTCCACAGTTGAGCCAACAGATGCCTTACATAGTGAGTGCAGATTTATTCTACTTGCTCTCGTGAAAATGCTTGGAACACCGTCGCATAGATGCCTGTCTTACGGTATTCGACAAGATATATTTTGGAGAGAACTCTCAAATATATGATTATGATGGAGTACTGCTCCTATTATAGCTCTGCGAAGTATCAGCTTGATGCCTTTGACTTAATGGATCGCTAGAAGACTCATCGGTGACCTAGCCAATAAAAAACTTCAGAGTATGGAGCATCGGCGCAAGGTTGCCTGCCTTTCGGTATTCTATAAGATATATTTCAGAGAGTGTGCTCTAAAGAACTGTTTTATCTAGTTCCCCCTCACCTTTTTACCATCGAACCGCAAGGCACCGTAAGGATCTGCATCCCTACGTGGTCAATATACCGCGGACGTGTACGAAGCGCTTTGAATCTTCGTTTCTGATTCGCAGAATGAATGGAGTGGGATAGCATAGATAAAGTCTATTAACTCGCACCTAAGTATTAAAAGTTAGCCGTCAACCGGTGTCCGGTAAAGTAGATCAAACATCAGAGTACATAGTCATTATTAATTAAAAGAATTTTGATTAAACATAAAACTGCATTTCGTTAGTAAAATTAATATATTTTCTTATTATTTTCATCAATATAATACATTATCATCATCATATCATCCCAATACCGACCCACTATAGATCACGAGTCTAATCCCACAATGATAAGGGCTAAAGGCCATAGTCCACCACGCTGACCCAGTGCGGATTGGTGGACTTTAAACACCTTTAAAAACATTATAGTGAACTCTCAAGTAAGCAGTTTACTTCACGATGTTTTCCATCACCGTTGAAGCAAATGATATTTTAATTGCTTAAAACGTACATAACTAAGAAAAGTAAGCCGCTTCGTATATTTTTATATATCCATATATAAAATATAATATAGTATAATTATTTATACATACATTTGTAGCGTACTATATAATTACAGAAATAATATATATGCAGGGTAGTAGAGCTCTTATGCAGTCGTGCCTTTTGCTGTGGTGGCATATTGTTTAATTTTATATTCAAGTCGCGCAAATAGATAATTTATATCAAGAATAATAATTCAATAATATTTCGTTTCAAAGCTAGCCTACCTGAGCTGAATTCATACAGTCCATCGCATATTAACCGTTAATTTACATTAAAATGGCCAGCTTTTAAACAAAGATCTGTAACATACGAGTTAAATGGAGCCGTAGGCCGATAATGATCGAATTTATAACGCGTAATAACAATATATTATTTTTTATGACAATTTCATAGCGTTCTGCGGGGACGGCGCGTATATTTCACGGCACCCGTGGAAATAGCTTGGGAGCCCATGGTTATTTCCTTTAAGAGGAAAGTTTTCTAGACCGTAGACCGGATTCTCCATAGAAATGTATTCCTCTATTCTCTCCATGGATAATAATAAAGTCTTTATATATTTATTTGTAATTTATTTTGACATTTAACAAGAATTTTCAAATTAATATTTCTGTCATTTTTTTTGAGTATATTTTTACTCTAGAATTATTTTTAACACTTTATTGTATTTTATTTATATAATTTTTATTATTTTTTTTACCTAGACTAACTATTCTTTATTGAAAGTCAGACTTTAAGTTATAAGTAATAATAATGAGTTATGGCTGGGAAACATAGTCGATAACTATGTATTTGATCGAAACCCCAACCCGAATTATTTAAGTGTGGTGAGACTATAACTCTTTATATTCTGGAAGCCTATTCCCAGAAAATATATATTGATGAGACTTATTAACAATAAAGATTATTAAAAATATCCTGATACCAGCTCCCGAGCTATATTTCAGGGCGTACGAATGGATGCGGTTGTCACATTTTCAAGGGGAATTCCGGTGTTGATATATCGGTGGGATTGCAAGGATCCGAAGGGATTTGCTTCAGGTGTTTCGTGGTGACTAAATTACTGGTGCACTTTCCTTTGTTTGCATGTTGGAATTGTCTTTGGAACAACACATTACCGGCCCACTACAGGGCAAGGGTCTCCTCTCACAATGAAAAAGGTTTAGGCCGCAGTCCACGACGTTAACCCAGTGCGCATTAGTAGACTCCACACGCCTTTGAAAACATTATGGAGAACTGTCAGGCAAGAAGGTTTCGTGACCACAATATACGGGGTCCGCACATACAGACACACGGACGTCCAAGACAAAAATTTTTTAAACATTTTTTTAGTTTAAATAATAAAGAGATTTATAAATATCAATAAAGAGTGTTGAAAATAGTGTATTTTCTCAACATTTGTCTGTATTGCTGAATTCCGGTCTCAAGGGCGTGGTCGCCAGTATAATTACAGGCAGGCTTTGCACCTAACGACTCAGTTTGATGGAGGCAGGTTTAGGCCGCGTTTCTTGCATGCCCTTAGAAAAGTAACAGCTTATAGGCAATGGTTTACTTCTTGTTATCAGTTGGTTGGTTGGAGTTTCTTACTTGTTCAATCAATTGTTACTATAGAAAAAAGAAAACAATATTTTTCACCGCACGTGTTTTTTTTTACTGTAGCGGACTGCAGGCCGTGTACTTTTTTGCCTTTTTTTTCAGTTTTCTTTTAATCGCGCAGGAGTTTTATAATAAAATATAACATGTTCATCTTTAGATACCGAAACGATTAGTAAAGCTGTCAAGACGTAATACATAGATAATAACAAGGGTTTTTATAAATCCCTCAGGAATGTTTCCCGCAAGCTGTTTTCCGGTACAAAAATTCTATGCCCATATACACGAAGAAAGCTTTATATGTGTGTGCCAAATTTGATCAAAATCGTTGAACCGACCCTATGTACCGAATAAGAAATAATTGTATATTGAACTACACGTAAATTAAATGCTATTTACAGAATACATATTTTAGTATCTTCTCTCTTAATTTAACGTTTACTGTACGTTGTTAGTGTTGAAAGCTGAAACCGACGTATATAAAATTCTCCAAAGTGGGTCCTATTCCTATACTGACTCCAGTTAACGTTGCTTACTTAGCACAGTCGACTATTTTTTGCTGCTGCTGCTGCCATACATCTCTCAAATAAACTGCTTCTATTGGAATGCTTGAAAATCAAAAGAACACAAAATAAACATCTAGCTGTATATACATAAAAAGTCAGAATTTGTAAAAACTCGACAAAAAAGAAAACCGTAGCGCAACAATAAGACAAATAAAAAATCTAATAAAATAAGTTGCTTTATAAATAAAATGAAGAAAATGTGCTTGATTTATTCTGGATTGATAATATAGTCGGATAATGATCCTAAAGTAAATTTGGCAGCAGGTTAATGCCATATAAATTGCAAGCAAATATACAAGAAGGTGAAAGGTGTAAATACCTACCATTACAGGGTAGCAATTATACAGTAGGTAATAATTTAGTTGAGGAGCATGCTCTTCTGACCATTATACAAACTCGTTTGGGAGTTTATCGTGAAAATCAAAGAGTTAGCACTTCGTCCAAAGATAAGGACATAAACTTACCTCGCTACGTTTATACCTATATTTATAAATATTGGATAGAATCGGGTGTTACTTTGCGGAAATCCATGATATATTATGAAAATTAAGCTTAATTTTCTATACTCCGCAAAAAGCAGTAGAATCTGTATAATCTATAAAAATTGTTCATTGTCAAGTCAACATCTCCTAAGGATGCTCCGGTTTCGAAGCAAAACGTGCGTATGGATGGAGTATAAGGATTGTGGAAATTATAAAATACAACATCTTGCTTTTCGGGGAGTATAGCAAATTAATCGATATTTTCATATCCTATATTTATAAGTTCAGTGTGACAATATTCCTTACAACCCAACTTGCATTGTAATAAATATAATTTTATAAATAAATATTCATACTACGACAATACACACATCGCTGTCTAGACCCAAAGTAAGCGTAGCTTGTGTTACGGGCACAAAGTTGACTTATGAATATTTTTATGAATAAAATACATAAATACTTATATTGAATTAATAAATTAATTAATACACTTTTATTGTACACAAAAGATCAAATTCACATAGATACAGGTGCAATAGAACAATATACAGATGAACATCCAGACGCTGAAATAATTTATGTTTACCACACAAACATTTTCATGTTGTGGGAATCGAACCAACAGCCTTGGACTCAGAAAGCAGGCAAAACTGCGCTAATTGGCAGTCAAAATATAATCGTCAAAAATTTAAGCAGGGTCGTTGGTCAACTCCCTCTAACACCCTTTTACAAAGTCAAAGTCAAAGTCAAATATATCTTTATTCAAATAGGCACATAGATGGCACTTTTGATGCGTTATTATATACAAAATGTGAACATAGCAGTGAGTAGTGATGGCGATAACTACAATCGTAAACTTAAAACTAAAGCTACGAACGAGTATTCACGTGCAATGCTCTTTCATCTTTCATACTTCACTAAGGATAATACCTTAAATTCATTACTTACAGGTCATTATCAAAGATAGGTGTTTTGTTTAAAAACTAGTCCTAAAAGAAAATTGTATTTAGCAGAAACTGAGACAAACCGTAATCGTAACATTCTCAGTTTAGAATCAAAAAGATGATCTTTCTCCCTCAATATTCAAGTCCAATTATCATAAATGCCGAAGCAGTTCTTTAATGTCTATCCAACTGTAAAATAGCTAAATTGAGTCACAGATCTTGCAAGCTCAATTTGTGAGCACCCTTGTTTCTCGAAGTAGTGACAATTTATGTTGAGGCGCCGGAGTACCTACAGCTGATGTCCCGTTAACATTGGGCTTTGTTAATCTTGTCTCTAGCTTGTATACAGCCTTAACAACAAAGGTTCCAATGGTACACTGTAAATAAATTGAAAGAGCTGAATTAATTGACTTAGATCAAACTTTCCAATTGCCAATAATCTCTACAATCTGAACAATAAATATGATGTTGACATAGGTTTTTCATTTCATGCCATCTCAAGTTAGCCCTAGAGTCAAATCGCCTCCCATAATGAGGGGGGGGTATAGGCAATAGTCGACCACGCCAGTCCAACAGACAGTCCACATCTTTGTCGGTAGGAGGGTAAAGAAGTTCAATCGATGTTCACGCACGCTATGATGACTAAACAGACTTTTCAACATTTTATTTTGTGGAATTATTGTTGTTAGAAAATTTTGTTTTGATTTTGTCAATAAAATGTAACAAATGTTAAACAATAGATATTATAAGTTCTTATTACTAACGTAAACTAATATTTTTTGTAAACGTAAACTTTTATTTTTCAGGCTAACACACCTTTTTAAACATATACAATGAGTAAATAAAGATGCAACAACTAAAACTTAACCTTATCACCTACGCAAAGTGTGACCAAAGTTTACAATGGCTATATTGTGCCCAATGTACTAAGAACGGTTTAGTGGTTGAGCTTGACGTAGGAAAGAAGAAAATTAATAACTAACAGATAAAGTGTGTCTGTGCTTTTATAATATTGAAGGGAAAGGCAATAACGTTGAATTAAAGCTGTAACGAATTAAACTTAGAAATAGCCTGTTTGTTAAACCCCACGCAAAGTTTTCTCTTCATTAAATTAAAAATTGAAAACAGCCGTCTCAGGCTAATTTGACAGGCAAGAATTATTATAATTATTTAATAATTCATGAGGACACCTGAGAGGGAGGAATATGATAATGACTGTTCCACAGTGAACATAAAAAATTTACGCGCCCGTAAACCCCCGGTATACGCAATCTCGGCTGGAGCCACTGAGACATGGGCCGACTTAATAATCAAGAAGGGCCAAACCATTTAGATTAAGTGGGTACTAAAATGTCATTCATTAATAGTGGTTAGTTACATAAGGTAGGTTGAGGTGACATATGTAAATTCTCTAGAGCTTTCTCATCCTCCACGAAATTTTTTTGCCACGGTATAAATCTATGTACTATAAATAATAATAATAAATAAATATACTACGACAATACACACATCGCCATCTAGCCCCAAAGTAAGCGTAGCTTGTGTTATGGGTACTAAGATAACTGATGAATATTTTTATGAATAATATACATAAATACTTAGACTATACATATAAACACCCAGACACTGAAAAACATTCATGCTCATCACACAAACATTTTCCAGTAGTGGGAATCGAACCCACGGCCTTTGACTCAGAAAGCAGAGCTTCCGCTGTGTGTCCTGCGTAACGTTTTAAGTTTCGATAATATTATGCATGACAAAGTAGTTTCGACTATATGTATATATATATATATATATATATATATATATAGGCAACGACGGTTGAGAGCCGTAGCCCAATTGGTGAAAGCGCTCAGGCCCCGATTGACATTGAGTCGCAGGTTCAAATACTGTCGGTTCCGAAATTTTTTATATGCATTTTAAATTAAAAAAAAATGATAACTCCTCCAACATAGATATAATGCTGTCGCGGACTTTTTTTTTGAACTCTTTCTCTTTTTTTTCGGAACTACTTTTATGATTTTTATTAGCGTGTTAACCTAATATCTATGTTTTAACTGAGTTTTGAACTTTACTGAGTTTCTTGCCGGCTCTTCTCGGTAGAATCTGCTTTCCGAACCGGTGGTAGAGTCACTACAAACATACATACTTGACGTTTCAAAAGTGCTTATAAAGTAGGCCTACTTGAAATAAATGAATTTGAATTTGCATTTGAATTTTGAATTTAAGGTTGACTTGCAACGACGAAGTCGCGAGATCGATACCCGGCCCGCACCTCAAATTTTTCAGAATTATGTGCGCTTTTGATAGCAAAATATCACTTGCTGTAACTGTGATGGAAAATCGTGAGGAAACCTGATTGCCTAAGAGGTCTCCATAACACACTCAAAGGCATATGAAGTCCAACAACCCGCACTTGGCCAATGTGATAGACTATAGCCTAAACTCTTCACTTTCAGTGAGGATACCAGCGTATTGTAGTCGGCCCGTAATGGGTTAATAATGATGATGATGATAACGATGATGATAAGTTATCATTATATCTGTATGCGCCAAGTTATATTAAGTTATTTAAGATTTTTATTTCGAATGAGTGGACTGTATTTTTTGCGTTAAATTGGTGTACAAAAGAAAGATACAAGGAATCAGAGCACAAGGAAGACAGCACTTACTTGACCTTATTTTTCATGGGTAGGAGCACGCCGTCCGTTGATCCAAATATTCCTCACGAAGTCCTCTCTTCTCGAACACCACCACTTATGTTATATTTCGGCACACACATAAATATGGGAATTATGCTTAAAAGGATCTCATTGAAACTTTTAAGGTATATTATGATATTTTATGGCTTATTTTCAGGCAGCCAGTAAACTCGTATTGCCCGTTACTTTTCGCAATCGGAAAGCAAGTCGTCCGCAAACGTCTTAATCGTTTGCTTCCGTTAATTTAAGTGACAGCTCTGCGTTCTAGTGTTTTTGAGGCGTATGAGGGCGCCAGTCTCTTCACGGAGAATCGTTCAGTGCTGTTTTAGGTTGGATATGGGAGAATAGGAACACCAATGAAATTTTAAATTATTATTTAAGACTTAATTATAACTTGGCGCAACCATCCACCCGCCCTTAAAGGGTCACCTTTAAGAAAAGCTCTCATAAGGTATGAGGTAGAATTGCCTCTTTTAAGAACGCGTATTGCGCATGGGCGTATTTCATATAAGTATGTGTATATTTACGAAAGTATATTAAAAAATATTAATTATTTGTAGAATTATTATAAAAGAGAATAAAGTCTTAACGTATGAGCTACTTAGTACTAAATTATGAAACTATAATTGTTACGCTTATTGCGTCGGAAGAGGGCATAAGCGAACGACCGGACGGACGTAAGTTCTCCCGGAAATTTTAACGGTCGCTACGCGTATGACGCCGTCTTTCGAGGGATGCACTTTCTCTACTACTGCTAGAGGCCAAGCCAGAGGCGGTACGTTGTCATTTATAACTACGACGACAGTTCCCGGCGTAATAGGTACGGAAGGCGTATTCCATTTCAAACGAACTTGCAATCCGTGCAAATATTCCATCCTCCAACGATTCCAAAACGATTGGACCATTTTATCTATTAACGAGTACCTGTCAACCAAGTTAATTTTGTCTGGATTGACATCAGGCGCAGGCAAGGAGAATAGAGGCGCAGTATGTAGGAAGTGACTTGGAGTAAGAGCCGAAGGTTCGGCAGGGTCAGAGCTTAGTATTGTTAGCGGACGCGAATTGAGAAGACATTCGACCTGAATGAGCACAGTGCAAAGTTCCTCATAAGAAAGGAGCTGTTGCCCTATGACCTTGAACAGGATCGTCTTAGTCACCTTGATCATACTTTCCCATGAACCTCCAAAGTGTGGGGAATTGGGACAGATGAATTTCCAAGTTATGCGATTTTCAGCGCATTCCTGCTCTAGCTTCGGGTAATATTCTTCTCTTAGAAATTTATAGAGGTCCCGAAGGTAAGAAGCAGCACCCTGGAAGTTTTTAGCATTGTCGCTATGCAGCACCTGAACAGGACCACGACGTGATAGGAATCTTTTAAACCCGGCGAGGAAACTGGGGGTGCTGAGTGAGGTAGCAACCTCAATGTGCGTAGATCTCGTAGTGAGACACGTGAACAGCACAATATAAGCTTTCTCGCTGTGTACGCCACGGCGACGTACAGGAACGTATGGTATAGGGCCTGCATAATCGCAGCCGGTGAAACTAAAGGCTTTCAACGCTGGACGTGTACGTATATCAGGAAGATCCGCCATCAGCGGAATGGTTGGACGCGGTTTAAATCTAAAGCAAGTATTGCACATATGTACTCTTTGCCTGACAATACGGCGTGCCGACAGAATCCAGTACCTCTGACGAAGCAGGGCCATTAGGAGTTCGGGTCCAGCATGTAAATGTTTAATGTGGTAATAATCAATGATTATATTTACCACGTGGCCATTGCGAGGCAATATAACCGGATGTATTTTTTCAAAGCTAAGTCCAGAGTTGGCGAGACGACCGCCAACGCGGATAAGTCCATCATCAATAAATGGTCTTAGGCGATTAAATGCCGGTGAACATGTTTTATTATTTTTAATAAGAGAATATTCTTCAGCAAAATGCTGATTTTGCAGAGCGCGAAGCATTCTATTCTCTGCGAAATTTAAGTCGTCAGCGGTAACTGCACTAGTGCCGCGACGAGGCAGTAATTTAGCAAATCTACAAATGTATACAATTATACGTAGAAGTTTGCTCCACGAAGAAAAACGGAGAGCAAGCTCGTGTAAGTCGTTCGGGAGTATAGGTTTACGCACAGTGTGTATAAGAACCTTCTTCTCGGGTACGTCTTCAATAGACTCTCCCTCTAGAGTTTTGAGTGGCCACTGAGACGGATGCATTGATGCCCATGGTGGACCATGCAGCCACAGAGGGTGTGAGAGAAGCTTCTCAGGAGTTACACCTCTCGATAGAATATCAGCAGAGTTCTCAGTGCCAGGGCAATGATAAAAGTTGTCTGGTGAGATATTCTCAGTTATCTGTACAACGCGATTCGCGACAAAAGTCTGCCATCTATGCGGTGAACTTTTTATCCAATATAGGGCGACTTTGGAATCGAGAAATGCATATGTAGCCTTGATTGGGATACGCTCAGAGTAAGTGTCATGTACTGTACGAAGCAATTTCGACAGTAGGACGCCACCTAATAGTTCGAGACGAGCAATTGAATGAGGTTTCGTCGGCGAAACTTTACTTTTCGCACAAGCAAGACGCACAGTGTTACCAGTAGGGGAGCTAACGTGTAAATAAACGACAGCACCATAGGCTGCGAGACTAGCATCTGATAGTCCCAGGAGAGTGACCTCGCAGTCTGTTGTCACGCCCACATGACGCGGTATGTGTAGCTTATTTAGAGCTGGCAACTCATCGCAAAACTGTCTCCACATCTTAATGATGTGTGGTGGAGCTACAGTGTCCCAATCAAGATTTAATTGCCAAAGCATTTTAATTAATATTTTGGCATACACGACTGTGGGAGCAACGAAGCCCATTATGTCCCACAGACGGGCAACAGTCGACAAGATGGAGCGCTTAGTGCATGTCACATCGTCGGGCATAGAAATTTTAAAATAGAAAGCGTCATTTCCAGTAGACCAATGCAGACCAAGTATTTTATGGTGCATGGTTTTGTCAAACTCCACTTCAGTCGGAAGTTTGTGGGACGCAGGAAGGTTATCTAAGACCTCGCGAGAATTGCTGTTCCACTTAACTAATTCCCACTGTGCACCCTTAAAAAGATCGATCATCTGCAGCGACACAGTGACTGCCTCTAGTTCGCTTGGAAGCGAGAAAGCTACGTCATCCATATAAAGCGCGGGTAGCACAATGCTATTCGCTCGTGGATATTTTGCGCCGTCGTCATTCACCAGCTGTCTTACCGTGCGCAGTGCATGGAAGGGACTGGAAGTGAGACCGAAACAGACTCGATTGAACTGGTATAGCACAAGAGGGTCTTGTGGATTAAAGCGGTATAAGAAGCATTGATAGCGACGATCAGCTTCGCGCATAACGATTTGTAGAAACTGTTCTCGGCAGTCGGCTGTCATTGCCACTGCATGCAGACGAAAATTCAAAATTATTTTAAAAAGATCTCCCTGTAAATTTTGACCGGAATGTAGCAGATGGTTCAGTGCCTTTCCAGAACTAGAACGACAAGAAGCATCGACGACTAATCTCAGTCTCGTCGAGAGTTTGTCTTCACGTAAAATCCCCGTGTGTGGCATCACGTAAATCGGAACGGGATCTTTAGAATCATATGAAGGCGCGGGAGAAATATAATCTTTCGCGAGATAACCTTTTATGACGTCATCATATGCCGACCTCAATTTATTCGAAGCTTCAAGCTTTCTTTCGAGGCAGATGAAACGTTTCTTAGCTATGTCCAAAGAATTCCCTAGGGAATATAGATCCTCTTTAAATGGCAGCCCGACAACGTATCTGCCCGTATCGGGATCTCGGACAGTAGTCGAAGTGTAGAAGTCTTCGCATTCATTATCATCAGGATTCTGAATGGAAGCGGAAGGAAGTTCTTCAAGTTCCCAGAAACGCTTGACTAAAGAGTCAATAGCAGGAGGCTCTTGAACGAAACAACATGTCAAGGCCGTATGAGTATTTATAGTAGGTATCGTAGGCGCATTGCCCATGAACACCAGACCTAACACCGTGCGCAATGCAACGGGCACCGACGGGTCGCGACGTGACGTATGGACGTCGTCGGGGAGAAGCAAATGTGGAAATAGGGAAGCTCCTATTAAAGCATCAATTTTATCAGGTACGCCGTAACTCGCATCGGCAAGCGGAATACCTTTAAGGTGTGATAGGACTGCCGTATCTATCACAGCCGTAGGTAATTTGTCTGTCACTTTATCAACAACAAGTGGCGAGATATTAAAACTAACGTTATCATCAAAACGCGAATAAAACGTCAAGTCAACCGAGCTGGATTGTACAACCTTCTCAATTCCACCGAACCCCTTCACGATAGTACGTTCTGTGAATTTAGTTTGCAAACCCAAGCGATCACAACATTCTTTTGAGAGGAAATCGGCCTGCGAAGCAGAATCCAACAATATACGTATAACTTGCCGTTCACCATTACAGTCGTAAACAGCAACTTGTGCGGTAGCCAATAAGACAGTAGTTCGCTTGTCTTCCACACGATTCATTAAATTGCTATTATACACCTGCGTAGCGCTTGTAGACGGGCTTACGCGCGTAGCGCACAGTGCTACGTCGGCGCGATCATCCGCTACGGGCGATGACGCGGTAACGGTAGGTGCGTTCGGTGGCGGCATGACGGTATTCAACTGAGGCGCGCGGGAATGTTCCTCGCGTTGGTCAAAGTGCAGCCTTTTGTTATGTTTCTGACCACACGAACAGTGCGGGGAGACTTCACATTGCCCGACTTTATGTTTTATAGACAGGCAGTTCACACAGGCATTCTTCTCCTTGACGCACTTAAAACGTTCTTGAGGAGTTAATAATTTATTAAAGTCAACACATTTATATAAATGCGCATGTGTTATATTTCTACATAGACACTTGGACGTAGGCTTATCAACCGTGCTTATATAGGCCTGATACTTCGGCGCATTGCCAGAAGTCCCGTTATTCAAATGTTTTATATTTTTATTATGACGTGTATTAGAAGGGTTTGTGACATTCGTATTCGTACGCTCAAACACCTTCGCGCGTGTTGTGATAAATTCCACAAAGTCGTCGAAAGTAGGTATATTCTTACCGCATTTAATTTCAAACGCGCGTACACTCTCAGTATCGACCCTTTGTGTAGCTATATGTAGTATGATAAGATCAGCTAGGTTCTCTAACTTTAGGTTTTTTAAAGCGCTTACTGCGCCAGCGAACCGGTCTATGAAATCTTCAAAGTTAGTCGCAGAGGGAGTCTGAAAACCCTTATAGCGAAATAATTCATGTAGGTACGCGGAAGTCAACATACGTTTATCATCGAACCTATTGACGAGTGTTTGTAAAATGAGCTGATAATTCTCAGCACACGGAGAAATTCCAGCGATTGCGCTTTTTGCCTTCCCTGTCAGCTTCGGTAACAGATAAAATAGCTTTTCTGCATCTGTGAGTGATGGATTATTATCTACTACTGACTTAAAGGTCGTATAAAACATCTGAAAAGATTTAATGTCACCATCGAATTCTAATATCGATATGGGAGCTAGCTTCGGCTTGGCTTTTAGCAGCGCGGAGGTCGCATTATGTATTTCTGGTGTCGTATTTAAAGTTGAGCATTTTGTATGAGTTCGTTTGACCCTATTATACAAAGTCTCAAAAGCATACAGACTTTTGTAATCAGGTTTTGCATCTGAATTTAAGTTTAATAAACGTGTATTATAATCGTCTACAATAGACTCGAACTTTAAACGCAATGAATCAATTTGTGAAGATTCGTCTAGAAAATGTTCTCTTTTTTCAACGTTCGTATGAACATCGGGTTCACGAGATAAGTCAAAGACATTTTGCATGATACCGAATATAGCTTCACGTTTAGCAATTAAGATAGACAGTTTAGTATCCTGAATCTCCTTATCACTTTCGCTAGTTTTAGAATCTACTTTAGGAGGCATTTTACTAAAGTGTAAGTGAGACAATTATCTAACGATCACGAAATACCTATATTTTTATGTGAGTATGATAGGTTAATAGCCAATCATATACTGGTAAATTAAGTAGGTCGCGCGGAGTGCGGATAATATGCGCAAGCGCGCTTCGTTCGATATTACGCGTGGTCGGGTTATATCGAATGTTCGATCGACCAGAGGTTCGTATAGACAAATCTCGACCTTATATGCTAGGTCTTACGACTCTTGAGTAAATGTTTCACAACCGAAGGTACTACAATAATTAATAATTGCAAGTTTTAAGATTTGTTTTAATTGTTAATTCAATTTAAATACACTAATATTTATCGAAATATACATAAATATGTGTAGATAATTAGTATGTCTAACTGGGGAAATAGCTAGCTCAATGCTATAATGCCGCTTATGCCAGTATTACGACAAAGAAAATAGATGACGCAATGACCTATTTTATTTAAAATTATATTATTTCAATTATTAGAGCCTATAGAAGTATTCTAACAAGGAAACTAATGCTTCAATACGTTAATATGAAGGAAATGCTGTAAATATCCGTCTCGACGGAACCAAATAAATATGTATGCGCCAAGTTATATTAAGTTATTTAAGATTTTTATTTCGAATGAGTGGACTGTATTTTTTGCGGTAAATTGGTGTACAAAAGAAAGATACAAGGAATCAGAGCACAAGGAAGACAGCACTTACTTGACCTTATTTTTCATGGGTAGGAGCACGCCGTCCGTTGATCCAAATATTCCTCACGAAGTCCTCTCTTCTCGAACACCACCACTTATGTTATATTTCGGCACACACATAAATATGGGAATTATGCTTAAAAGGATCTCATTGAAACTTTTAAGGTATATTATGATATTTTATGGCTTATTTTCAGGCAGCCAGTAAACTCGTATTGCCCGTTACTTTTCGCAATCGGAAAGCAAGTCGTCCGCAAACGTCTTAATCGTTTGCTTCCGTTAATTTAAGTGACAGCTCTGCGTTCTAGTGTTTTTGAGGCGTATGAGGGCGCCAGTCTCTTCACGGAGAATCGTTCAGTGCTGTTTTAGGTTGGATATGGGAGAATAGGAACACCAATGAAATTTTAAATTATTATTTAAGACTTAATTATAACTTGGCGCAACCAATATCAAATGACCTAAAAAAGCATTACATTATGGATTTCCCCTATAATGTTTAATCCATGAAAGATACAGGGATTTTTTTGCAACATCGTACGGAATTTTACGGCCGCGTAAATTTTTTATGTTCTTTCCGATGGATTTATTTTCGCCCCATATAGCGACTCAGGTGCCCTCGGAGATTTCTTTATAATTATATTATTTTTGGATAGAAGCAGGCGTTACTTTGCGGAAATCTATCGTGGATTTCCGCAAAGTAACGCCTGCTTCTATTATAATATGAAAATTGAGCTTAATTTGCTATACTCCGAGAAAAGCAGGATAATATGTATGGTGTAATTTATAATTTCTGGAATCCTTATACTCCACACCAAACAGATCTTCGGCAATGTACCCTCTACGCACGTTTTTCTCCGAAACCGGAGCATCCTCGGGAGATGTGGACTTTACAATGAATAATTGTTAAGTTACACCATACAGATTCTCAATCTCAGATTCTCAGAATTTAATTTACATAATATATTATTCTTGTTAAATATATAATACAAGTGATATCCTACTTCCTATCTTACTAATATTTAATGTTGGATGGAAACATGGATGTATGTTTGTTAAAATAGGAATTGGAGATTAGTTTTTGTAGTTAAATGTAACATAAACCAACACTTACTCATCAACACAGAAACTACTGAACTAAAATGACTGAAATTTAGAATGGGGACACACAAAATATACAATTAGAATATACAAAATATACAATATACTAAATGGAAACAATAGAAGATAAACAAAAGTAGAAGAGAAAAATAAGCTACTTTTTATCCGGAAAAAAGCTTCTTCTGTAGTTCCCACAGGATTTATGGAAATCCAAAAAAAACGCGATCGAAATTAATTAATTCTCTTTTCTGGTCAGGCGGCTTTGACATTAGTTGGTTACCAACTAATCGACTTTAAGGGCTAACTTGTATAAAAAAAACCATGATACGATAAATGCTTTAAACCCTGAAAACATTTTCATAGGTTGTAATTGAAAGTTCACAATGAACTTACTGAACGAAAGACGTGTTTGTTTAATTATAATATATTGTTGTGACCCTACTTCCGTAGTTTGGAAAGCAGACTTTGCCGACGATATCCTGAAGAAGTCTCAGCGGTTGCTCTTTTCTAAAATCAACAACACAACCCTCGGGATCACGTTATAAAAGCGTATACTCAACCAAACAAAGGCTTTCTGTTCTTTTTGCAGCTGATGTTTTATTTTACTTTATTTAAAAATAATAACATAAGTTTATCCGTATCTACTTATTTTGTTAAATGCTAAAGTGAGCATGTTCGTTTGTCTATTCTCTATGTTTTGGCTCAAATACTGCACTGACCTTTATGAAGTTTGTTGCAAATATATTGAATTATGGAGACGGGAACATAGGGATATATATCTTTTACTAGCTACTGCCCGCGACTTCGTCTGCGTGTACTTCAGAATTGGGTCTAAAGCTTCGTTCTTCCACAATTTTAATCCTACCACGGGAACTATTTGAGAGATGGGTATAGAAAGTACATGTCCTTTTCCATAGCATAGGTGACATGCAAACCAAATTTCAAAGCTGTCTGACCGCGGCTTAGCTCGTAAACAATTTTCAATTTTCACTCGGGAATTTCTTAAGGAATCGGTTAAAAAGCTAGCCTATGTTCTTTTCGATGACAAAGGCTACCTAGTCTACAAGGCAAGCTACATGCATGCCAAATTTTATCCAAATCCGTTCAGCCGTTTTTCCGTGATTGAGTAACAGACATCCAAACTTTCACATTTATAATATTAAGTAAGATAGCAGGATATTAGAAGAAATTGTTTTTACCTATAACGCTGTACAGATTTGAGGCTAGATTTCACACGCCTTAAAAATTATAATGTACTCTCAGGTTTCCTCACGATGATTTCGTTCATCGTTAAAGCAAGTGTTACTTAATTTCGTAAAACGCACATAACTCCGAAAAGTTAGTGATCAGTTAAAGTTAGGATCGAACTCGGTCTCCACGAAAGGGAGGTTGAAGACCAAAGCATTAGGCATCTTATGATATTTATTTTATTACCCTCATCTTCACTTACTCGACGCATTTTTATTATATCACTTCTACTCAGTATTAGTTTCGATGGGCATTGTATTTTCCAGGATATAGTAGTAGCATTCAAAATCATTATCGACCTATTAGCGGCTCAGAATGAGAAGGGTTTTGGCCGCTGTCCACCACCCTGGCCAAGTGCGGATTGGTAGACTTCACACGCGTTGCAGTACATTATTGAAAACTCTTAGGGACCAGTCCAGTCAGGGACTTGTAGTGGAATTTAAAAAAAGCACCCTTGATAATAAATAACTAGCTTTTTGCCACACCGCTTTGTCGGAGGAATGAAATAAACATGCCAGTATATGTAAGTGTTGCTTTTATAAGGATACCATTAAGAAGTTTTGTGTTCTGTTGGTGACTTCATTCTTAAGGCACCTGGCACCTAGTGGGAGGACCTACTCCGAATGCTCAATTTCGCAAAGAATTTTGGAATTCACACAGTTATCTGTACCTATTACAAAAGTATAGAGCAGGCATTATTGTCCAATGAAGACTTTATTGCATATAAAGGGAAATAATACATGAGCCATACAAAACGGAGAAAACAAGATTTAAAAATATTTATACACTCCTTTTTTTGGTTTTTATCGTACAACAATGAGCCAGTTCATGTGCAGGTTTCCTCACCATGTTTTTCTTCACCGTTAAAGCAAGTTATATAGTTAAATGTATAATTAAACACACAAATAGCATGGCAAGCAAGTGAAGAAGAAGAAGAAGAAAAACATTTTTTGCACTTATAACATACAGGAAAAGAAACTGTAAGGAGTAAACAGTAAAAAATGAAGACATGCCAAGGCGGCCTTATTGCTGCAAGCAATCTGATATAGGCAACCTTTGCAAAAATGACTTATAGCAAGTGAACGGGAGTCGTGATTGTATGGGTAACTCTCAACAAAAAAACTATTATAGTGTAAAATAATATATTAGTGACAGTATTATATCGACTTAGGTGACTTTTGTAATTGTATAACAACATCTATAATTGTATTCTTTGCCTAATTAATTTGAAATGATATTATTACCTTATATATTTTTTTTAGGAATGTAATGTAAATAAGTAAATAATGTACGTAAGTAAATAAGTAAATAACGTACTTAAGTAAAAAATGTACGGAAGTAAATAATGTAAATAAGTTAATAAATAAGTATATTATGTAAGTAAGTTACATAAGTAAGTAATGTTAATTAGTATATAATAAACTTAAGTAAATAATGTTACTAAGTAGATAACGTATTTAAGTAAATAAGAAAATAATGTATTTAAGTGAATAATGTATATTAGTGTATTATGTAAAAAAGGAAATAATGTATTTAGGTAATAATGTACTTAAGTAAATGCTGTACTTAAGTATATAATCTATTTAAGTAAATAATGTACGGAAGTAAATAATGTACTTAAGTAAATAATGTTACTAAGTTAATAACGTAATTAAGTAAATAACGTAATTAAGTAAATAATATACTTAATGTGAAAAGTTAATAATGTATTTAGGTTAATAATATACTTCAGTATATAATGTTTTTAATTATATTATATGAATAATTAAATAATTTACTTAAGTAAATAAGTAAGAAAATATTTAAGTAATTTATGTACTTATGTAAATAATATACGTAAGTCTATAATGTATTTAAGTATATAATGTAAATAAGTAAATAATGTTTTATATTAAATGTACAGAAATCTTTTCTTATCACTTTCACAGTTTTATTATAAGTATAGATTGTATTGTAATTAATTTTTTTTTCAAACATTTGCACACTGTCTGTGACAGTCGATTGTGAAGGGAGAGTTAAATTAAATGTTAGCTTGTGTTGTACTAACAAAAAAAAAAATTATATTATTATTATTGAACATCACCACTTCACTTAAGGTAACACAAATAATTTCTCTAAAAAGCGGCATGTTTTGCTAGCAAAGTAACGCCTCGATGTAGTAATAAAAATGTTTAATTTGTACATAGTTTTACTAACTCGAACATTCTAACTCCCAAGCTTCAGAAGATATGTCGCTAATTTATGTCCGTATGTGTAGAAGTATGTGTGCAGAGTGTACGGCCACAAAGGGAAATGTAAACCAAGACCCTTGTCTGCGATATTGGCGGGAAATAGGAGCAGCACCTCGTTACCGATTCGCTTACGACTGTGTTGTTTGTGACTTTGATTGTTGACAGTTGACTGCGACATCTTGTTAATACAAATATTGTGCCGGTGGCGTGGGGATTCGAGTGCATTGCCTTTGTGTTTCAGACTGGTAAGCGTACATGGGTGATGACTTTGGCCCCGAAACATAGTCGCTGACTATGCTCGGAGTAAGATCCATCCTGTCCAGAGTGCGGTGAGATGGAAACCAGTTTTCACTTCTTAGCTGAGTGGCCCAGGTATGCGCTGGTAAGTTGGGAACTAAAAGGTAAGGATAGAATAAGTGAGGAAACCTCTTTATAGGGGATATCGTGAGATTCACCAAAGAGGCTGGTAGGTTCGGGGGGGCGGGGGGTGCTGCCGGGACACCAGTAAACCTGTCTCAAACATGGGAAATAGGGTGGAATAGTCCTTACAGAGGTCTTCTCACTCGCCTGGTAATGACAGTCGTCCACTCATTAAATATATATCTGCTCGGAGTATCACTACGCGATCGAATCAGGAATGCGGATATCCGTAGAAGAACTAGAGATACCACAACAAGCGAAAGTGCGAAGCGGAAGTGGCAATGGGCGGGACACATTGCTCGGAGAACGATGAACATTAGGGTCCCAAGGTCCTATAATTGTGACGCAGCGGCATTCGATTTTTAACATCCATTTTTAAAAGTGAGTTAAAATATAGTTATTGTGAATCGAAACAGTTGCAAATGCAATAACGAGAGTTTTAATTAATCAATTTTGTCCCTACCTAAAGCTGATATTAGTCATTCAAATCATTGTGGTTGTCGGTTATTGTTCATAATGAATTATTATTTCGGTAAATAAATTAATTATTCCAAAACTGAATGTTTCAGTATTTACTGTTATTCATCATTTTATAAACGGAAACGGTTTTAAGAGCCCAGCACGCTGCTCCGATGTGGGTTGGTGGGCTAGTTAGCTCCGAACTTAAGTAGCCAGAAATATAATTTCAAAAAGGACGCTGTGTAGGTACTGCGTGCATTGGCGTGCATAGAGGGTATGCACAGGGTATGCATATGATACAAAATGAAGAAAATCTCCAAAACGAGTTATAAATACTTAAGAGTCGGCATTTTTTAACTCTTATATCCCTATATATAGCCTATCCTTAAGTTCTTTATAACTCGTACTGGAGATTTTCTTCATTGTATATAAACAGCATATCCTGTGCATATCCTCTATGCACGCCACTGACTACGTTCAGGTTTGGTTAAAATACACTTTTCAACCACTTTCAACTTAAAAATTGGTTGTCTGTAAAGTCGGCTTACTGACGATAGATGACGTGACAACGTCGTAAGAAAATACTGATGGAATGGTTGCATTTTTCAAAAGAAAATTTTAATTTTATTTGTTTGATAGATATTATCGTTGTGAAGCTAATAATTTGGTTTTAAATGAAAATAAAACTAAGTGCATAAAATTCACATTACCAAATGTTAAACATGTAAAAACCACTATACTACTTAATAATGAGGAATTGAATCCGGTGGATACAACAGTATTTCTAGGAATAACGTTAGATGCTAAACTTCAATGGGGCCCTCATGTAAATAATTTATCGAACAGGCTTAGTTCTGCTGCCTATGCAGTAAAGAAGATACGCCACCTGACAGACATAGAAACTGCTAGGCTAGTCTATTTTAGTAACTTTCACAGCATTATGGCATATGGAATTTTACTATGGGGTAATGCTGCTGATATTGGCACTATTTTCGTGCTGCAGAAGAAGGCTGTTCGTGCGATCTATAAAATGGGTCCGAGAGAGTCATTGAAAGATAAATTTAAAGATGTTAAAATAATGACACTCTATAGCCAATACATATTTGAAAATTTAATGTATGTTCACAAAAATATATCAAAATTTAAAAGAAAATGTGACTGCAATAATTTGAACGTTAGAAGCAAAAATAAACTTGCAGTGCAGTACACTAGACTACACAAAATAAGCAATTCATTTAAAGGAAATTGTATACAATTTTACAATAAATTACCGGTTGATATCTTGGGGATGTCACTAAAGAAGTTCAAAGTTTGTATTAAGCGAAAGCTTATAGAAAAGTCCTATTATAGTATAAAGGATTACGTAAACGATAAAAAAGCTTGGGTGTAAACAATTGCTCTAACCAGGTTGCTTCTTAAATATTTTCTAATGACAATGTGAGATGGTGATAACAAAAAGAACACCCGGCTAAGTTTGTTGTGGGCTTCTTGTTAGACCAGGGCGCGATTGGAACCCTCGTAGCTTTAGTTTTAAGTTTACGATTGTAGTTATCGCCATCACTACTCACTGCTATGTACACATTTTGTATATAATAACGCATCAAAAGTGCCATCTATGTGCCTATTTGAATAAAGATATATTTGACTTTGACTTTGACTTTGACTTTGACTTTGTTGCTATAAACAATTGATACCACATTCACTTTTCACTGCACTTCATCCCTGCCGAAAACATGTAAATGTATTATTGTATAGAAGCTGTCTACGCGGACGCATCGCTCACTCAAGTAGGAGAGAGACAGATGTCGAACGCGGAGGCCGACTGTGCCTCTTTGTCGCTCGTTCCGCGCTCTCGCTTGCACTTCAAGCCTTGAATGCCTTGAAACGCCTCAGAGCGAGGTAACACCGCATACGTCATGTTTTTTCGTGCGTGCAGCCGGCTCCATCGAATTATAAGACGTTGTCACGTCAAAAAGGTTCAATTAGACTATTTTGTATATTTGTTACGCGATTACTCTGTCAATTATAAACCGATTTTGATGATTATTTTTTTGTTTGACTTGTTATACTTTAGTAGTGGTTTCATTTTGATTTGGTGAACATATATATGACGGATCTTAGAAAAATATAGGGAAATCTTTAAATGTTACAGCCATATAGCGATTTCTTTCGAAATCACCGCTTTTCAAGTGAAATGTTGACGATCACGGATGGTCACTGGAACTATACAATAATTAGAATTACGAGGGTTGCGCTTCCTTTATGGTATATAATAGGTAAGTAACTTATGCTGGTCACAATAAAGAAGCTGATGTTGAAGTGCTGGGAGAACTCCTCAAACATTAACGCCCCAACTTCGGGTAAAGCAGAAGGCTATGAGCAGTTGACATTCGGCTATTGTTACTTAGAAATTATTGCAATACTTCCCACCAACAAGTGTGAAAAATTTTTTTTGACTAAAAAACCGACTTTGTAATACAACTAAATGGCTAGAAATAAATATTTTCATCAACATATTTAAGTCGGTGCCAAGTAAAATGTAGAAAACTACTGGTACTTTCCTTGCTTCTATATAAAAAGGAATACGAAATATATGACCTTGTTCCTATACATAGTAACTTTCTACATTTTACCTGGCACCGACTTAAAAATGTTGTAGAAAATATTTATTTCTTGCTTTTTAGTTAGTAGTTTTCGGCAATTTCTTTTTGTAATTTTTATATAATTTCAAACTTACTTACATAAAGTGTTTTTTTAATTTGAGTAACGGTGGTGAAAATGCAACGGCTACTGGATTAAAATTAAGTAACTTCGCAGCGGCTCCTGTCCCATAAAAGTTGCCGTAAAACATTTTTATATTTACATCCAAAAGGATTTCACTTCCCGCGCTTTCCCGATACTTATAATTCGGCACATAGACTTTCAATACAGGCACCTCGTTTGCGATAATAGTTTTCTAATAATATCTTACTCGAATAATTTCAATGGAATTTTCAGACGTCTACTATTGTATATTTATTTATTTTATTTATTTATTTATTCAGAATATTGGTAAGGGTACAGAATTGACACAACGTGAACATTGTGCCGCGATAACTGTTGCAATAGAATAAACTGTATCGCAAGAATTAACGCCCACTTTCAACAATAAATGTATAGTACCTACCAATAAAACAAAAGTAGAACATAGTAAATGCCTATAATAAAAATTAGAACAAAGTTATATAATTACAAATACACACATCGCCATCTAGCCCCAAAGTAAGCGTAGCTTGTGTTATGGGTACTAAGATGAATGATGAATATTTCTATAAATAATATCCATAAATACTTATAATATACAGATAAACACCCAGACACTGAAGAACATTCATGTTCATCACATATAATATTTTCCAGTTGTGGGTATCGAACCCACGGCCTTGGACTCAGAAAGCAGGGTCGCTGCCCACTGCTCCAGTCGGCCGTCAAAGTTAAATAAAAACAATGATTAAGTTTCAAATACAAAAAAAAAACAATAAAAACATGCAGCGACTTATTTAGTGTGTGAGTGTGTGTGTGTGTGAGGCTATGCATGTGTGTTATGTGAATGTCTATTGGGTAGGCCTATTTTAAAAATCTGTTGAAATAGAAAGCATCATATTATTATCTTTTCTACATCACTGTAGGATATTGTTAGCGGTGGCCCATTTGCTGATACCTACGCTACGCCATAAACATGTTGTGACGTCACTAGAAGATTCATTAATATAGAATTGCCTTATCATTCGTAATAATTCTTATCTAAACAGTTTTTCCAAATAGAATAATAAATTTATATTTTGTGGAAAAACTTACCGGACACTAATATAGTAAAATATTATTATTGGTTCGTTATGTTGTCAACATTGTGAACGGTATCTGAGCCGTATAAAAGTAGAAGCAGTGCATTTTAGAGGATCCATTGGTAACGAATATTTGTTAGAGGAATTTCTACTCGATTATAGGTGCTCGGTCCGTCAATCACCATCATCATCATATCAACCCATTACCAGCCCACTACAGGGCACGGGTCTCCTAGAAGGAACTAATGCCTTAGTACTCCACGCTGGCCTAGTGCGGATTGGTGGACTCCACACACCTTTGGGAGAACACTCAGGCATGAAGGATTCCTCATGATGTTTTCCTACACCGTTGAAGAAAGTGATATTTAAATAGCTTTTATTTTGCCCGTCTATAATTACTATGAAAAACTCCAGATATCACCAACCCGTCTCTTCCCGTGGATGTTATACGAGGTGACGGAAGGAATTTACCGGAGGACGGGCAGAAGCGTCATCTATGGTACTACTACCATCTGCGATCAACTTGTCTTCCAAGCGTGGTGATTATGAGCAAAACCTTACGTTGGAAGACGTCTTTAGTTCAGCAGTGGATTGTCAAATATAGGCTATTGATGATACAAGTGCCCCGTTGGTAAAGTGGTTAGCATATGTAAACACAGATAACGAGGACCTAGGTTTGATTATCAGTACCAGCCAGGAGTTTATATTTGCTTGTAATAGTCGTCACTAAAGCACATTAACATGTATTGGAGCAGCGCGGTGTGTCTATGCTCTCTAATTCTGATCTCAAATATATTAATAAACAGGGCTGAATTAATAGTAATAAATAACATTATTATGAGTATATTAGATTTATTGTAAATCTTCAGTCTAATTAATTTAAGTAACAAATTACCCTCTGTGAAATCACCACTCGTTAAAGTTCTGAAGTCTTTAAAACTTTACCTCTTTTTCCATTTTCCGCGGAGTGCAGGACTGCTCTTAGCGAGTCGTTATAAGTTATCTACTCATTTTCCTTCTACTTCCTTGTTAACTTTTAGATATTCTAATACTGAAGCTTCCTCATTCTACTTAAATTAATTAAATGTACCTAGTAAGTCCTGTGATTCTGTGATTAGACGGTTGTTTCGAACTGAATTTAAATTTTTATTATATTTAAGTTGGCCTCTAGAAAGCATATTTTGAACATTAAAAAACATCATCACTATGTCACAAAGCCAACAGAAGGGATGCCCACCACGGCATGTTCCTCTTGTTGGAGTCTTGTCTTGTGATACGCCCGGAGAACCTCCCAATGGATGACCCTGCTGGACATAGGTCTTTTGTAGGGAGTTCCGTATACAACGGTCTTGTGCCGCTTGGATCAAGTAGCTCCCTTCGAGTCGTATGATGTCACTCTGCGTTTACGGGTGGCGTGCACAGGGTTTTTAACCAGGGTATGCATAAAGAAGGAAAATGGCATAAAAATCCTACCCCTTTTTGAGTGATACAAAATTTTTAGGGTATGGAGTGCTTTTGTGCATGTGTGAAGTGCACGCCGCTGGTGCGGGACGACCTTGGGATCGCAACGTCCATCGATTCTGCGAGCTATGTGCCCCGCCCATTGCCACTTAAGCCCGTGACTCGTTGAGCTATGTCGGTAACTCCAATTCTACGTACTTTAATGGGAAGTAGATAAAAACATAACTTCCAAAATAAGTTGTATAGAAGCAGGCGTTACCTTGCGAAAATCCATAATATATTACACCATACAGATTCTCCTGCTGTTCGCGGAGTATAGCAAATTATGCTTAATTTTCATAATATTCCAAAATATGCTCTCAACACACGTTTTTCTTCAATAATGGAGCTTCCTTAGTTGATCTTGACGTCACAACATTTCACATTACCTTAAAAACTCTCTTCTGCATCATAAGTGACCTAGGAATATTGAGCATTGTGCTTTGTTTCAAAAAAGAAAATATAAATGACGTCTAATTTTAAATTTCTTTTTTCTTACAACGCGTTTATTCTTAGAATCGTAGCAAATTAATTTTCATTGGAAATAATCGTTATTTATTTGAGGCAGATCTGAGAAATATAATATATTTAAATTATACCTATAACTTATTAAATATTATAATAATTATTAAAACGACTTTTCGCAGCTTTAAACATTGTGTGCGACTTGTCTTGGTATTGAAAATTCCTCTTAACTAATAGATTAGGTACATCATTTTATTGGATAGAAGCAGGCGTTACTTTGCGGAAATCCATGATAGATTATCAAAACTAAGCTTAATTTGCTTTACTCCGCGAAAAGCAGAAGAATCTGTGCAATTTATAATTTCTTCAATCCTTATACTCCACACCACACAGATCTTCGGCAATATACCCTCTACGCACGTTTCGCTCCGAATCCGGAGCATCCTCAGGAGATGTTGACTTCAACATCTCCTGAGGATGTTCCTGCTTTTCGCGGTGTATAGCAAATTAAGCTTAATTTTGGTAATACATCATTTTAACTTATTTATTATAATAAATGCGAAAGTGTGTTTTTTTGTTTGTCCTTCCGTCGCACCTTTAATAAGGAACCAATCAACTTGTTATTTGATATAGATGTGGATGGAAAGACGAAGAGTAACATAGGCTACTTTTTATTCCAGAAAAACTGACGGTTTATACGAGATTCTAATATACGCAGTTGAAGAACGCGGGCTAAAAGAAAAAGAAAAAAACAGCCATCATACTTGTATTCTTATAAATAGACAACCTTAATCTTATAACATGTCTCATTAGTGAATCCAGTGCGCTAAAGACGTCTCCGATGAGACAGAGAGATCTGATTTCAGGGGCTTCTTAGAACTCAAAGATCCTGAAATAGAGTCGCCTTTACCACAATAACACGCAACATATTTATTCCACGTTTGTTATGCTTTCTATTTTCATAATAATTATCTTAATTTTTTTTTTGTGTTACAGTTTGTGGTCCACAAAACTCATATTTCAAACGTATTTGCTAAAACATATATACAGCTTACATCACAGAGTTAAGAATATACAGAACCCTCTTTCAGCCATTATTGGATGCAATGCATTGTGTCTAAAAACAATGAAAACGCCCTGCGCACGTCTCCCTTCATAACCTTGTATGTTGCTAGCTCACAAATTTATTCCCATTGAATAAGAAACGTTTAGAATGTTAGAGGAAAAATTTTAGACGTAATTAGGTACTGTTAACTGCTAAATGGTATGAAGTGGTTTTCCGCTTATTAAAGACACAAAGTGGAGTAATTTTTGATGCTTCAATATTAGTAGTGTACACGGTTTCTGTATGTTCTTAATTCTGTGGATTACATATACACTTTATGATCGTGTCACTTTACGATAAATAATTTATAATAATAATCATAATAACTTTATTGGCGAAAAACGATTAATTAAAATATTAAATAGAAACAAGAAATTATAGTTTGGTTGGTCTCTGGTTAATAAATAAGGAAATATTAATTTGTTGTTATTTCTATGTAATAAAACATAAGAGCATATTGTTAACTACTTATAATCGTAGGTTACAAAAAAAAAAAAATTCTTTAAAAAATTACAGACATCAAAAGCCTCAGTAAAAGTGGTAGTCACTACAAACAGACAGACTTAATGTTTCACAAGTGCTTATAAAGTAAGCCTACTTGAAATAAATAAATTATTGAATTTTGAATTTTTGGGGGATCGTAATTTTTTTTGGCTCTTTTTTAACTGAGCTTTTCGCAAGTTTTTGAAATCTACTTTTCGTCACAAAAAACTGACAACCTAAAGTTAGCTATAAGGTTTGACAGTGTACACTTTCAATTGTCAAAGTCTGTGGGCGCATTCGGGTGATTCAATTGTACATAAATCTCAAATTTTGATGTTGGTTGTCCGATAATGAGTTTAAAAGTATTTCAAATGTAATTATGTTTATTATGTCAATTTCTTTAATTATATAGAAATATTTTTTTGTAATATTTAAATATACGACAAGGCCGCCTTTTGTATACTTCTTCTGTCTGTGTTTTCTTTTATTCTTTTTCTGTATTTTTCTTTGTGTGCAAATAAAGAGTATAAATAAATAATAATAAATATACTTTATTTAACTAACTTATATTGCGTTATAATAAAACTTTCAATGTATTAAATACCTTTTTCTAAAAACGTGGATTAAGGCGAAAGATGAAATTTTTGAACAGATTTTAAATTTTTATCTCGATACGCCAAAGGAATATAACTTCTAACGCGTGTACATAAGTACACAAACGTTTTTTTAAAGGATTCTTGCATATAGTCTGTGTAATTTGTGTTTTTTCCCGCATATATCTCTGTCTGATCTAATGTCTGCGCCGGCTCCAGATTCGTGTTTACTTTCAGCTGAAAGCCTTTGCGGCCGCCACCGACGCGAAAGATCCGATTTCAGGGGCGTCCTGAAACTGAAATGGGTTGGATAAAAAGTCCCCCTTTTGTTGGACCGGCAGCGAGTTGTTTTTTCCAACTTTTTAGCGTTTTTAAAAGAGTTACCCTGAAAGAGTACGCACCTTTAATATCCTTGTAAATTGAGGGTTTCGTTACGTCCATATTGTTGGTCTTTAGTTTTAAATCACTTTTAACTAAAGTCAAATCAAAAGATTTATTCTCGCAAGTAAAATGCTAACTCATTAATAAATCTAAACTGAGATTTAAATCGACAAAAAGTTAATCGTTCCCATTATTAAACAAACCTACCTAGGTACTTGGGATAACAATAAACATTTATTAACCTTATTCACCCTAACATTATTGGGCGTTATTGCCATCGCTTATAAAAATCACAACTTAAAATACCAGAATGTTTTAGCAGCTGTTGTTCTATTCAAAGAGTGCAAAGTCTTTATCCGGATAAGTATTATAATAATAAATAACGGATAAGTATTTAGACGGCCTTTTTTCTAGTTTTGGGAATCGAACCCACGGCCACGACTCAGAAAGCAGGGTCGCTGGCCACTGCGCCAGTCAGCCGTCTGTGAAGACTCTATTAGTGTGCAATTATGTATATAATAATAATACACCCCACCAATCGGTTTCTCTTGGTTCTCCTAATCCTAAGGTTGCCTGGAAGAGATCGCTACTAAGAGATAAGGCCGCCTTTTATATCCAACTTTTTAAGTTTTCTCTTGTTGAGTCCATTGTTTTTTTTTCTTTATGGGGTGTACAAATTAAGTGTTTAAATAAATAAATAACAGTGGTCAATCGGATCAGCTATTATCAACCCATTTCCGGTCCACTAAAGGGCGCGGGTAGAGTGCAGAGTCTCAGAGTGCAGAGGGTAGTCTGTAGTCCACCACGCTGGCCAAGTGCGGATTGGTAGATTTGGAAACATCTCTCAGCTATGCAAGTTTCGTCACGATGTTTTCCTTCACCGTTAAAACAAGGGACGATATATGAGTCTGTCTAAGTGTGTGGAGGGACGTATCTCGTGAGTTACGAGAATGTACAAAATTTGAAGCAGGGAGCTTCAATTGGTTATCAACTAGGATATTGTTATGGCAGTGTTAATGAAAGCAATACTCCCCAGGTACATCCCATGGACGTACGAGTATAATGTACGTCGTTTGCTTATAACAGTCGTTGGATTTTGAATTTCCGTTGGACGAAACCTCCTGTCAGGCGGATTTATGATTTACGTGGTTTATGTGGTCACTGTGTTGGTTACACTTTTTTCTTTGATTTACACATAGAAAATACATTAAATCGCAGTGATTTTAACACAATTTATACAAATATTATAACAAAAATTAAAATTAAAATACCAGCAGCTGATTTCACGACATGTCAGCTTGACAGCGACCATAGACATTCCCGATATATTATATTCTCAACAAGTCGTGAAGCTGTAGTAGGAATAGGCGGGGCACATAGCTCAGAGAACGGATGGATGTTGGGGTCCCAAGCTGCTAGAATGGCAGCCCCACACCGGTAAGCGCAGCGTTGGTCGGCCCCCAAACAAGTGGACGGACGTCATTAAGATCCAAGCAGCACAAAACTGTGGAATATGGAACTCCCTACAAAAGAGTTAAGTCTTACATTAGACGTCAATCGATTGATATTATGATGAGGATGATGATCAAGATATAGACAGTAAATTCCTAAGCTTCTTTCTTCTTCTTTTATCGTTTATTTAATCCATAATGTTTTAATAGGATTTGAATTTTAAATCGTTAAAAATCAATTCAAAGGATGTTGACGGAAATAAAAATCCGAATATTTACTTATTCGAGACTTTAAGAAATTTGAAGACCAAGTCCCCGTGGGATGGAGTTTGAATAATTGAATTTGGGGTGATTCCGATTAATTCGGTGCGCGCTTTGAATTTGTTGCAGACTTTAAGAAGCTTCTTTGAAGTTTGTACTTCGAACAGTATTAATGGTATTATTATTGCCATGTTGGCACCCCATGGCACGTTCTATGGTGCAACAGTCGGAGGACCTAATCCGAAAGAAAAATCCCCTGTTGTTATCATCAGCACGTTCACTGCTTATGATAGGTCTAGGTTACTATATCCTTGTATATAATTGATATAAGATTTCGTAAGTTTTAAGAAGTGCCTAGAAATGATACGTACAATAGGATAAATATTTTAAAAAATCAAATTATTAAGCACTATTCCACATAATCTTTAGGGAAATAATATTATATATATTATTATTTAAGTGTTTCTTTTTTGTTTCAACTTTAATTTTATCTTTACTTTCTGTTTAATTTAATTCCAAATTGTGTACACATACTTTGGGTTGTAGCTTAGAACAAAACTTATTATTACTTATATTTAGATCTACTTTTAGTTATTACCTGTTTTGTGTACCTAATAACAATAAACAATAAACCTAATTCTTTTCTGAGTAAAATAGGTACATTATCATCATTATCATATCAACCCAATAGCGGCCCACTACTGGGCACGGGTCTCCTCCCACAATCAGAAGGGGTTAAGGCCGTAGTCCACCACGCTGGCCCAGTGCTGATTGGTGGACTCCACACACCATTGAGAACATTATGGAGGACTCTCAGGCATGCTGGTTTCCTTACGATGTTTTCCTTCGCCGTTGAAGCAAGTGATATTTTAATAGTAAGAGCTGCGTGCTGGGATTCGATCTCGGCCCCCCGATAGTGATGTCGAGTTCCTATCTACTGGACTGATAGTCCGCTTCAAAAAAACAACGAACAACCACAGACACACAGACAACCTCAAGAGCCAAATAACATTAAAGCAAAATTATTAAAAAATTGTTACAGGAAGCCTTGAGCCGTTAGACATAAGAACCTACCTGGAAATGTTACATACGGATTAAATACAATTATGCCCGTTTACACACACTTACGTACACTTAACCTAGGAATCGCCTTAATCGGATGCCTAGTGATTTAGGTGATTCCCAGAAAAAAACGCTTCACGTACTCCAATGTGATGTCTAACGGAGTTAAGCGCCGTCTAAAGTTAAGACACCGACTCGTTGGACTCGTTAATAAACTAATTTCCATACGAGAACCATAGACAAGTTAAATTATATGAGTTGCATAGGGAAAATCGATTAGTAAATGGTATTTTCTTTACTTACTTAGGCGTTACTTACTTAGGCATTGACTTGGCAGTCGATATTAACCAAATTATTCTCTTAGGAACATTGTTACAAAGAAACACAAATAAACGCACAACAAGTACATGATAGCGAAAATATACACAATTTCAGCGCTCACCTTTGCGTCTTAAGACATAAGAACCTGCACAAATTTATCACAATATATATATATATATATATATATATATACATATTTAACAAACTATTAATAGATTTTGTATACATATATACAAAATCCATTAGCTAAATATGTAAATATTCGGTCTACCATCCCGGCAAAGAATAAATAAAATAATTAACAATCTTAAAACAATTTATTCTAGCGAATAAATCGTGTACAAACTTGAAGTCCTGACTCAAACTTAATTTAAAGTACGACCTTAGCTTCCCGAGTAGTTAAGAATTCTTGTAGTGTACAAGATTCGATATTTGATGGAACCGAGGTTCTACAACTTCGTAAGCCGTTTGAACAAGAGCATGCTTGCATAATCATTTCATAGCCTAGTTATAGCTAGGAAATTAATCGAATATCTTTAGAAGTGAAAACTTCTTTAGGTGCGTTGAACACTTTATAAGTGAACAAGAATCATGAAACTCGAGTCATCGTCACTGAACGTTTTCCATGACCTTGTACGGGTTATACGAGCTATGGTGATACGCTCGACCGTAATAATGGAAAGCTCTACCTCCGAGCGGCTAGGGGATCGAGGTCCAACCATTCATCTTTAGAAGTTGTATATATTGTCATTATATTTGAAAACTTCGCTAGCGTGAATTCTTTTTGAGGATCTTTGTGACGCCATTTAGTTGGGTCATGTGGAGATCGCAACTTCTCGTACCTATATGTATACTGCGTTTTTATGACTTTAAAAAAAAAATTAAAATGTTTTATTCATGTAGACCTTATCACAGGTACTTATGAAGCGTTCATACACTAATGTTAAGTGATGGTGATAACTACATTCGTTAACTTAAAACTAAAGCTAGGAGGGTTCCAAACGCTGGCCTAAGAAGAGTCCACAAAAAACTAACTTTTTTGTTATCACCATCTCACAGTCGAATTAAGAAAAATATGTGTATTTTTTAGGTGACAGAAAGCGTAAAACTCTCTTCATCGTCACCGCAAGCTTACCATGAGCTTTATGACGTATACTGCGTGAATAAAATGTACATAGATTTAGTTTACACTTCTATCGGCAGTCCCCAAAGACTGTAACGGTTTGAACGGATCAGGTTATGGCAGTTATATACCGATTCTAAGAGACATCGTCACGAACTAAATCACTTGATGGCACGTCAGTTGGCTGACAACTAGCCATGACCAAAGTATAGGACCCCCATCGATCGGCCTGACCTGACCAGAGAAAATACAGAAATTATTAATATCTCCCCTGCCGAGGATATGAGCATTGATACCCGAAATTAATATATATATTAACATGATACCGAAGGTATTATTACATCTACCTTTACCTAAGTTTAAATAATATATTAAAACACATTTAATAAATCGTGGTTACTACACCATTGATGAATTCCTAAACGACAAGGCTGCTTGGAAGCAGGCCACTCCGCTCTCATCTATCACAAAACAGAAAAATTCTAAAGATTGTTAAACTTTAAAATTATGTTGGAAAAGAGCAATCTGCTGAGTTTCTTGCCGGCTCTTCTCAGTAGAATCTGCCTTCCGAATGGTGGTAGAGTCACTACAAACAGACTAGACGTTTCATAAGTGCTTATTAATTAGGCCTACTTGAAATAAATGAATTTTGAATTTTAATAATGATATATATAAATGTAATAATAAAAGTATCTTTTTATATTATTATTATAATTATATTATAATATCTTAAATATTATTATTATCACCGGCCCACTACAGGGCACGGATCTCTTCTAATGAAAATAGTTAATCCCTTGACTTCGCACGCCTTTGAGAACATTATGTCGAACTCTCAGGCAGGCAATGACGGCCGATTAGCGCAGTTTGCAGCGACCCTGCTTTCTGAGTCCAAGGCCGTGGGATCGATTCCCACTACTGGAAAATATTTGTGTGATGAGCACAAATGTTTTTCAGTGCCTGGGTGCTTATATGTATATTCTAAGTATTTATGTATATTATTCATAAAAATATTCATCAGCCATCTTAGTACATGGGTACTATGATGGCTGATGAAGGATGAACACAAGCTACGCTTACTTTGGGGCTAGTTGGCAATCTGTGTATTGTCGTAGTATATCTATTTATATATTAGTAATGCAAGTGATATTAAAATATCAGTAGTTTCATTTCATTTATTTTAAACTACTTAATACACGTGACTCCGAGAATTCCGATTAGTCCACCAAACTCCGACGTTCGTCCAAGCCGAGGTCCGTCTCGCAGCTACTAACATTTCGAATCCACACGATTCCGAGAAGTTAGAGGTTAAATAAAAAACATAACTCCAAAAAATCAGTAGTACGTACCAGGGCTCGAACTCGGTCCTCCGAAAGGGATAACTAACCACTAGGATATTGCCGCTAACCTGCTTTAATTACTAATCGTAAAGGATTTTATGAAATAAAAATACGTAAGCACTTTTATTACGTATTATAGCGAAGAAAATTATTCACTAAATCTCTGGGCAATTCGCCAAAAACTCAGAGTTAGGATAATAAATCTAAGCTTTCACGAAATGATTCGAGGGAGGGCTTAGTTTCATTGAAATATTAAAACCTGAGCCAAAGGTTTTAAGCCTAAAAATATTTAAAGCTGTGAGAGGATGAGAGATATAAATAATTATGGACATTTTGTGCAATCTTTTGAATATTAAATGTGTTTTGTAGCATATCTATTTAAGTCCAGGAGGTATTTTTAGGCCAGTTAGGTCGGAGGAGGACTATACCCAAGAAGTGGTTCCCACCCAAGAAGAGTTATATGATTAGTTTTAGAAGTGAATAATGAGCATAATTGGGATTTTTTTTATATATAATACACATAAATACTATACTAAGGTGATGGGAAATAAAAAGGCTTTATTATTATTATTATATCTATTTAAGTAGCGGTGATGACCTAGTTTTCGTTTTTCATTTCATTTATTTAGAATGTTGGTAAGTGTACAGAATTGACACAATAAACATGGTGCCATAACTGTTGCAGTAGTATAAACTGTATCGAAACACTTAACGCCTACAATAAATGTATACTAATAAAACAAAAGTCGAATATAGTAAATGCCAATAAAAAAAAGAATTAGAGTTAATTAAACAAAGATAAATAAAAACAATGATTAGGTTTCAAACACAAAAAAAAACAATAAAAACATGCAGCGACTTATTTAGTATGTGTGTGTGTGTGTGTGTGTGCGTGCGTGTGTGTGTGTGTGTGTGTGTGTGTGTGGGTGTTTGTGTGTGTGTGTATATACGTGTGTTATGTGACTGTCTATAGTTTGGGCCTATTTTAAAAAATCTGTTGAAGTAGGAAGAATCATTATATTATCTTTTCTACATCACTGTAGGATAGATTCCTAAGCCAATGTTTAATAGCAATTCTTCATTTATGGACAGTTAAAGGATATATATTTGAAGTAAAATTAATTTAGTAGGCAACGCTTCGGCTATCCTTTTGTGGAGACCAAGTTTGAACCCCGGCACGAATCAGTGACCTTTTGGAGATATGTGCGTTTTCAATTTAAGCAATTTATATATCAGTTGCTTTTAATTGTGAAGGAAAACTGCGTGATTAAACCTGCATGCTTGAGAGTTCTGCATCATGTTCTTAAGGGCGTGTGAAGTCTACCAATCCGAACTTAGCCAGAGACTACAGCATAAACCTAAACTAAAGCTTCTCATTTTGAGAAGCGTGCCCTGCAATGGGCCGGTAACAAATTTATGATGATGAATATTTAAATAAACTAGGCTCTATCCTCAAATAAATTATAACAGAAATTTCTATGTTTTGGGTTATTGAGTTTTTTCAATACTAGCCTATCACTTGTTACGAATATATATAAATGTACAATACGATTGTTTCCGACGTTTGACCAGCCTCAATGTTCATTCGGAATTATTTATTTTTATTTTATTTATTTTTAACTTACGACTTGTTTTACAGGAATTTTCCTAATGCACTAATAAATAATTGTATTCATAGTATTAATTGTCGGACCAAACGGGTGGTTATTCGAAAACCATCGCCTTGAAAAAATACACACGCACATACATACACGCACCAACACTCACACACGCTTACATACACTTTCATACACACACACACACGCACACACACTGTCATACACGTACGCATACACGAACACGTACAATTAGTAAAATTGTAAATTGTATTGTTTTAGTTAGTTGTAATATTGTAATTTTCTTTGTTTTAGTCTTCTTGTATTTAAGCAAACCTTTTAACTGATAAAGTTGTTACCATTCCTTAGATTATATTAGAACCCGTTATAAATGAGTCATTGTGTATTTTATTATTATGAACTGTTAGTCTATCATTTATTGATTTCCATGTTTTTTTTTATTCTTAACAATGCTTAATAATAATAATAATAATAAAATAAAATAATAAAACAATACAATTTTAATTTTATAATGTACGTGTTCGTGTATGCGTACGTGTGCGATAGTGTGTGTGCGTGTGTGTGTGTTATTCAGTGGCGTGCACTGGGTTTCTTACCAGGGTATGCATACCACCAGGAAAATTGCATAAAACTGCACAAATTCTCCTCCTATTCGTGTTATAATATCAATGTTAGGGTATGCAGTGCTTTTGTGCATGTATGGAGTGCACGCCACTGGTGTTATTATTATTATATGACACTGTACAGGCCATAAGTAAGGAACACGTGTTACAATGTGTTCATCAACCTGAGGCGTAGGAGTAATGTCTAATGTGCCTGTAATAACACCAACCATGCCCCACAGACCGGAACACAGCATCGCAACAATTCTGATTAACGGCAGAAATAATCATGGCGGTGGTACTTCCCGAGACGAGATCTGACACGAAAATCTATATACTACAAATATATTGAAAAAATAAACAATGTTAGCCCCAGATTTAAATGATTGTCTCTTTTTCTTGACGGCCGATTGGCGCAGTGGGCAGCGACCCTGCTTTCTGAGCCAAGGCCGTGGGTTGGATTCCCACAACTGGACAATGTTTGTGTGATGAACATGAATGTTTTTCAGTGTCTAGGTGTTTATCTATATATTATAAGTATTTACGTATATTATTAAAATAATTACTCATCAGTCATCTTAGTACCCATAACACAAGCTACGCTCACTTTGGGTCTAGATGGCGATGTGTGTATTGTCGTAGTATATTTCTTTTTTTTTATATTTATATTATATTTATTTTAAGACTTCAGACTACTTGCCACAGATGAAGGAAATGAAAATCTCCAATAGTAAATAAATAATCGAATCACCTCAAATAATCATATTTATATGACGTAATAACAGTAAATATTTTTTTATGACAACTTTATAGCATTTCGCGGAGGGTGCGGACATATTTCACGGGACCGGAATGAGTGGGTAGTCATATTTTCTAGACATATTACAGTATTCAACTATGCGTATGACATTTTGTTCTATTGCCTATTTAATATAGATGCGTGAATGTACCTTATTATTACACAATTTTTATTAGCTTCACCTGTATGTTTGTTTGTAACCGACTCCGTGATTTTGACCTTCTTCAAACGGTCTGATTTCGTTCAATCTTTGTTGATTTATCGAGGACGGATGACAAAACACTAATTTGATAAGATTATTCCATTATTCAATTTGCAATAAGATTTTTGGTAATCAATATAGTTTTCATTTATACTCGATAAGGCAGCAATGATGTTAAGTTTATTGGATAGAAGCAGGCGTTACTTTGCGGAAATCCATAATATATTATGAAAATTAAGCTTAATTTGCTATACTCCGCGGACAGCAGCAGAATCTGTATGGTGCAATTTATAATTTACAATGAATAATTGTTAAGAACTTACATTTATTCATTGTAGAGTCAACATCTCCTGAGGATGCTCCGGTTTCCGGTAAATCGTGCGTAGAGGGTACATTGCCGAGGATCTGTTTGGTGTGGAGTATACGGATTGAAGTAATTATAAATTACACCATACAGATTCTGCTGCTGTTCGCGGAGTATAGCAAATTAAACTTCATTTTCATAATATGTTAAGTTTAATTTCAAACCATTATCTTTAGACGATTTCTCTTATATTAACAAATTTAATGTTGAATGGGTTACCGATTAATTTTGCTCTAATAAAAATAATAGTAGAAGAAAAACCAAAAAAAATCCTGTGCAATTTATTCACACACGGCAGAAGCGAAAGAGATTGAGGTGGATGTAGAGTTTATTATTTAGTTTCCCTGGTAACAAGAATAGGTAAAAAAAGGTGTAATGTTTTCTATCTCACTCTGTCCTATACATTTATGTGTTTGTTTCTTTATCTAGATATTATTCGGTTTTCTTGGTAACTTAAATAGGAAACAAATTGGTGATGATTCTATCGCATTCCCTCCCATACATGTATCGTCTATAAATTTATCTCTTTCTTGATCGTGAAGCATTTCGTTTAGCGTGGAAATATAAATAACTTTTTGTGACGTGCACGAAATTCTACAGAACGTCCGTAGAACTTTGCATTTTTTTCCGGTAGTATTCACGATTTTTTTTAATTTTGGTTTTTGGCATAATTTTCAAACTAATTTAAAAATATTAAAATTTATCAACAATCAACACATTTATACTAAAACTTTCTAATACGCAGGCGCAAACACATGCATTAAACACCTGGAGTCCGAGAACGTCTAATGTGTTCTATCTCATTCTCATACATTTATGAGTAGGTGGTTTTCTCTATAGACAATTTTTTCTGTTCGTTTCATCGAGTTGGAAATCACTAGGATTCTAAAGAAGTATCACTTGAAAAAACACGCTTTATTATAAACTAGCTGACCCGTGCAACTTCGTCCGCACCAAATCGGTTATTACCGGAAAGCACGCATAAAAGGACATTTTCTAAAAATAAATCCTAGCTAAATCGATTTATCGCCCCCGAAACCCCCTGTATACGAACACGAGTCGCGCGGGTCTGCTAGTTTTGTATAAAAGTCCGCCATTTTTAACAAAATGTAATATCAATCATAATTAGTATTTAAATTATCAATTCAAATGGTAATAGTATATTATACAACAAGGTTGGTAGATTTGATTTTACAGTCGAGGCGATATTAGGCGCGAGAGCTGTAAGCAAAAGAGATAAGAAAGCCAAGAGTACAATAAGCAAGGTACGATACGCGTTATATACGACGATTTGATTACACTTGCGAGGAAAAAAATAACCAAAAATACGTTCTCAGAAAATAACTGACCAGTTTTGCTGTTTTCCACTGTATGAAAGTTATGAAGGCCGCTGTGTAGATTTAAGTGGCAACAGGCTATTTACTCGCGATAAGTGCCTTTATTTTCAAAACAGTTATGAATTGTGAAAAATATTGATACAATTAAACGTTAATTAATTCATAATCATAATTGAGAAAATAAAATATATTTTTTCCTCTAAGGTAGGTACTATTAGCAAATAAAACCTCTCTGTTGTTTAGAAAAAATAATGTATATTACCCGGTTATAATAAAAATCTTCATAATATAACTTGCAGCGAGATACGAACTAAACTCAATCGGGTCTTCATTAAAAAAAAACACAAGTTCGGTAATTTTAAATAAAACACGCGTGTCAAATATCTTGGATTGTGAGCTGCATATCGATGTAATAAGGTGCATGTTACGAGCAAGTGTGATGAAAAATATATTATGTATGTGTGTGTGTAGAGCTTAAAGTCAAAGTCAAAGTCAATAATATCTTTATTCAAGTAGGCCCATAGGTGGCACTAATGATGCGTACATAAGAATTACACGGTAGTGAGATGATGGCGATAACCACATTCGTAAACTTAAAACTAAAGCTACGAGGGTTCCAAACGCGTCCTGGTCTAAGAAGAAGCCCACAACAAACTTAGACGGGTGGTTTTTTTTTGTTATCACCATCTCACTACATTATAAAATGTCACCCCCAAAGAGGTAATACTCTCTGACCGTGAGTTGAAGTGATACATCACGTGTAAATCAACACTGCAGAAGTGCATTACCACAGTATGACGCTGAAACTCTTTTTGCAAACAAAGAATAAATTTAATTAACGGACCAAATATTGTAACTGTAAATATTCAAAGAGCATATTTATTTTTTAACCACGCTCCAGCCCTTCTGAATTTCTGCAGCGGGCTAATGGTATTCGCGCACTATGTTGGTCATTCAGACGTTTACCGCATATATTGACGCTACTTATTATTACCGCCATCTAGTGACATCTAGGAGAAGTAGACGATGCCTCGAGGCTTCTGCTCGGATGACCCCACTGACTATTTCATCTAGTAAAGTCTATCAGAGTTAAAAGTAGGACATATACCTATCAAATGCTTCAACGCTTACCTACAGAGAAAAGGTATCTATATCGGTGCCCCTTAAAAGTTACTCGAGTTAGAGACCTGACGCGTTGACAAAGCACCAATGTTACCATCAGCTGTAATTCTGACGTATAAACTAAAATCGTGTATCTTCACAAGTAATTAACGTGAGAATATCCGCATATCTGAAGCACTTGCTCAAATATGTTTTATACAACTCCTAAAAATGATAAGAAAGTTGTTGAATAAAAAAGCGTTAAACTGAAAAAAGATCTTCAAGAGTGGACCGAAATTACGACAGTAGGTAACCTGTTTTTATTAGCGAAGAATAGCCTTTCATCTCACGCAAGATAGACCAATGATTGTTAAATTGTAAAATAATGTTGGACCAGAGCAACTGTTGAACTTCTTGCCGGCTTCCTCTCGGTAAAATCTGATTTCCTAACCGGTGTTAGAGTAGATAGATACATTGATGTTACAAAAGTGCATACCTACTTAATGTTGAATATTATTTTTTTTTGATTGAATGTGGTAATGATGACCAGTGGGTGAAGACACTTACAGTTGCAATATGAATATCGAAATTGTTTTCATTCGATCCGTGCGCGCACACAATGTTGCTCTTTGAACATTTGTGAAAATAAAAGACGATTGAAAATGATTTATTTCAGAAAGTACACAACAGTGGTTTAAATACATTCGCATTACGGAGTGTAACGCGAATTTATTGAGATGAAATTAACTAAAAATATTTTTTATGCACTTTTAAAAGCATTTTCAGCTGAACAACATATTCACAACGTCGATGCTTTTGGCGACATGGGAAACTGTGTCAGAAAACGATAGCTGTTCGTTAACAGACATTTTGTTTTTGTTATTTATGATTTTTGCGCTTGTAGTGCTCATCAACATCACCACTCCGATGGATTGACGTCCACTGCTGGACATAGGTTTTTAAAAATCCATGGGCCTGGGCCGTTTGTTTCCGGCAGCTCCCAGCGAATCTTTTGATATCTATTGTCCACCTCGACCAATGCTGCGTTTACCGGAGCTGGGTCCCCATTCCTGCATCTTGGTACTTCAACGTCCATCAGTTTTCCAAGCTGTGCCCTACCCATTGCCACTTCAGCTTTGCGACTCGTTGATCTACATCGGTAAGTATAGTTTTTCGACGATCCTCATTTCAATTCAGATCATGTACAGATCAACTCGTCCGGCGAAATACTAACGTCACGCTTATTTTTGTGCTAAGTAGCATTGCTGTATTTTAGCATTGCTGTGTTTTCGGTCTTAAGGGCGTGGTTCCCAGTGTAATTACAGGTACATAAGGCTAAACATCTCCGCCTCTGGTTGACAAACACAGGCTGGCAATTTGTACGACGTGTTTCCCGCATGCCCTGCGAAGTGTTGCTCTGTGTATATACGAGGTTTTTGTTTTTTACAGAAACTGAGTTGGGCCATCCAATTGGTCCGACAATTATCCCTAAAAAAAGTACTTTGTACATAAAAAAAAAACTCGACGAAGTTGTGTGAACTGTTCATATTTTTCACGCCGGAATTTCGTACGTCCTACGTTAATAAGAAAATCCAGTGAAAATCAGCTTTGCGGCTTATCCCCAACGTAATCTTAAGTGGTCAACCTTTTTGGCTCATATTTTTCATGTGTTTTATGTTTTTATCTTTACAAACTTTGTTGCTTATAGTTTTTTTCTATTACGAAAGATTTAGTCTTGAAAATCTACCACGCTATTATTAGTACCACATCACCACGGGCTAGCTAGCATTAAAATAGAAATAAAATTGGTGGTGTTCTTGCGGTTAGGGGTTAAGCCTCCCTTTTGGGAATCTAAGTTCTGTTCTGGAACCTTCCACTTTGGCGGTCAGACTTCTCGTCTAACTAAGTTATGTGATACTAAGGCGAAGAAAAACATCGTGAGGAAACCAGCATGCCTGAGAGTTCTCAATAATATTCTAAAACTACCATTTCATAGAAGTGAAAGTTTATTCTTTGATCAGAAACAGTATACATATAGTTCATCGAAAGCATTCGGGGACGATGACGTAATTTTCATATTTTTCGTTTGACCAAAAAGTGCTCACCGCGCCTAAAAAAGTTTTAAGCAAAGTTTGCCTTAAGAATTCCATGACTAACTCTGCACAGTAAATAAGTATGTAGTATGTTATGAAAAAAGAACGCACCATTCTACTACCATTTACGACTTCTGTTGGCTCAAAAAATTGTGTACACAAATGAAAAAGTTAGCAAATGCACAGTTCGAGTTAAAGCTAATAAAAACAGTTAAATTCCTCGCAAACAAAATGTAAAAAACATAAAACCTTTGATTCACGTTACAGCCAAGTTGGCTAGCGTTTAGCCGCGTTGACCGCAAATCCTTCCGCTACAAATTATAGTACAAGAGCCTAAGAAAAAGCGCACATAACTAGACAACAAATAAAAAACCAGAAAAGTATTTCATCCGAGGTCTTTTAATGTTTCCATTAAACATTATGGTCCAAGAGCCTTTTTAAACGGAAGGAATAACTACATTGAAATATGGTTGAAAAGAGTTATTATTCACCGTTAATTGCTGATCGATTAAGTACCTATTTACCTATAAATCTGCCAAACCATAGCCAATTCATCAGTCTAAAAAAGCTAAAAAGGTTGAGCAATGATGTGTTTTCCATAGTGGGGCGCCATTCCAGTACCTCCAACGTTCTTCGGTACTTTCAAGTTAAACTATTTTCATTTAACAATAAATGAACGTTTTAGTTTTGATAAACTAAGCCATACATGTGATCAATTGTTATATGTGTACCATAATCGTTTTTGCATTTTCATACGATTGTGTGTGTATGAATTTTATCTCAAAACCTCTCGTAATCTTGAAATACTTCTTTGATATACATTTTAGCTTTTGCTGCTTGTTTGTTGGAATTTCTTATTATATATTTAGGACTATCGCCATAGCTTTTCGTTCTTTTTGTTTATTTCACTACCGGTTAGACCTCACCTGGTGATGATGCAGTGTAAGATACCAATTAGGGAGTATGGAAGTTATATTAAACCCATACTTCAAATCGATTTCTTCGTGCAATTGTAAAAGAGCGCTAATTCCCAAAGCAGCACGGCACGCCTTTGTCAGTAGAGTGATAACTAGCCATGTCATAGCCTTCCACTAGACATATATTTATGTGTATGAGTGCAATAAAAAAAATATTAATATATACCAAAATCTCAAAACCTCTTGCACTATTGAATGTATTTATGCTTTAGCTGCTTTTTTTGGTACTTCTGTATTTAGGAATGTCGTCATTGCTTACCTTGATTTTTGTTTAAGAAGACGCACCAAAATCATACGTTTTACACGTATAACTGTTATGGGAAATGTAGGTGTTGGTCTCTTGGCATGCAATAGGGAAAGCTCACACATTGCTGCACAACTCAACCGTAACGTTATATTATTTAGTGTAATGTGTTTTTGCGGTTAAAGATGATGTATGTTGAACACAGTTTTAATGGCCATTGTCTGCTTTGAGGTCTACATTTCATTGTTCTTTAATTTTTAGTAATTGCTATTTTGCACTATTCTTGTTAGTTTACATAGTTAAAATTATAATTTCTATGATTTTTTTAATAACAAGGTTGCTTGAAAGTACGCCGCTTTATTTCTCACGAGACAGATTTCAATTTTTTTGACTTTTTAATATTTCTATTCGAGAAAAACACCTTACGATTACGAGAGTAAAAATTATAGTAAAGCACTATCATATTAACTATTTTAACAGACAATCCAAATCCCTATTCAATCGCAAATTTATAAAGGCCGTTACTGAAGGGAGGTAGGTCTAGTTGACATAGAGATTGGCATGTAAGTGCCGCGCAATAGAATCTCTGCACCTCAATATACTTAGGTATCAAATCTGTCAAATGAATGGGATGGACTAATAAAATAGTATACCCTGTATTGAAAATGAAAATATATATATATATATGTTTGTTTTGGTTTGTTTAATCGCACTGGTTTTTTTCATATTTTTAAAACATACTAATTACACTGAAAAGTAATGAAATACTGTTTACATTTTAGAACAAGTTCGAAGAAATGGAGTGTAGTCAAGGGTCAGAGAATGTGTGTGCCCATGTTGGACATACATAAATAAATATATCAATACATACGCAGTAGAAACCTTGACATAGTTTAAGCAAAAATAAAAGTAGTAACATAATATTCGTTCAGTTCTGAGTTGAATCTCCCCCCGGTATAAAATCTCGTCGTCGCATTGGCATCTAATAAATCCGCTTATCTGAGTTAGCTGCTGGGGCTTTAGCGGTGGAATGATAAGCAAGAATGTGATTGTATATGCAGATATATAAGGTGCTTTTGAATAAGGGAATAAAAATTATTTATTGACAAAAAGATAGGTTTTATTTCACTCATTCGATGATCACAAAACTAAGACCATTGCTTGCCCCAGTAAAACAATATGTGAATTTCTACGCGGTAAAGGTAAAGAAATAAATTTATTTATTTATTTATTGATTTAAGAGCACTAACAACATGCATATTACACGTTTTTTAAACATAGCACACACACAAACACATGGACCGATATGCACGTCAATGACAAGTGCATATAGCATTGACAAAGCGTCATATAAACTTAATTTTCAAAAAAATTAAAAAAAAAAAATTATAAATTATTTAAAGTTTAAAAAAATTCGTGCGGGTGTGCAGTAAAAATAAGTTTTAGTACATTAAACTCTGATATTAATTTATTAACAGAATATTAACTATTTGACGAACTGTTTGTTATATCCATTATAGTAAAACAATTTGAAAAAAACATTAGAACATCGTAACCGTTTATTTTTAAAATTCAAAATTCACTTATTTCAAGTAGGCCCAGTTTATATTAACTCTATTTTTGTTTGTATTGACTCTACCACGAGTTTGGAAGGCAGATTCCACCGAGAAGAGCCGGCAAGAAACTCAACAGATTGCTATTTTTCAACGTAAATAAATAAGAATCTATATAAATAAATATTTTTAGAGCTTTTGTGGTCTGCCACAAAAAGCTCTAAAATCGTCCAGGGTAAAATTAAGCCACGCTTAATTGCCGCCAAGCCTTCTTTTCATATTTGTAATTGACGTGATTTTAATTATTGTCTAGTTTTTCCTTCATTCAGTATTACAGGAGTCCCAAAAATATAAATAAACTTCCCCAATACGCAATATTCGATAAAAGCAATCAAGATACCAGTCGGGGGCCTAACCAGCCCCGCAGTTTATGGCGCAACAACTTTAAGAGGGTTAGATTTATTGTGGGGTCTGACCCCACCTGAAGTGAACGGATTTTCGGGTGCAAAAAATGGGTTAACAATGTTTTTACCTCTTATCGAAAGTAATAGTTTTAAGTTTATTGTTTCGGTTATCCAGACAAAGAAGATTATTTAGTTTTATTTTGATTTTCTATTTCCATTAAGTTAACAATACAAAAACCAGTAGTAAGGGCGTGTTCACACGAAGAATCCAAACTTATATCCGTTAAATATTTTATTGTTTGTTACCTATGTTCGGGGAAATCGATAACGTCGATCTTTAAAAAAAACTGGCACATTTAGATACTTTTGGTTCCTGTAAATGGCGCTGAAAATTGTTTGCCCAAAAGCGTGGGATAAAGAAAATAGCTTTGTTAACCATGCTTGACTTATATATTTATTACTTATAGCATTGCCTATTTCCTGAAAACCAATAATTTTAAGTTGCGGAAAACCAACGGTTCCCTTCTTATTTAAAAATGAACCGAAGCTGCGGCGCATTGTTAGGACTAATATAATGTTCGTTTTTGGTAGTAACGAAAAAGATAATGGTTTAAAATTAACATCATATTTGCCTTATAGATGGGAATTATATTAATTAACAAAAATCTTTACCAAATTTAAAAATTAAATAATCTTATCAAATTAGTGTAATTTTATCGGTCCTCGATATATCTATCATCACCACCATCACCATATCAACCCATTACGGCCATTTTGACGGCCGTCTGGCGCAGAGGGCATTGTCCCTGCTTTCTGAGTCTTAGCCCGTGGGTTCGATTCCCACAACATGGAAAATGTTTGTGTGATGAACATGATTGTTTTTCAGTGTCGGGGTGTTTATCTGTATATTATAAGTATTTATGTGTATTAATTATATTCATAAAAATATCCAACAGCAGCAGCTATCTAAGTACCCATAACACAAGCTACGCTTACTTTGGGTCTAGATGGCGTATTTTCGTAGTATATTTATTTATTATTTATTTATTAAAACCGGTCCACTACAGGGCACGGGTCTGGTCTCGGTCTCCCTCAATGAGAAGGAGTTAAGGCCGTAGTCCACCACGCTGGTCCATTGGTGGACTTCACACATGACCGACGACGACCGACGACGGGATTCGAACTCCCTGAAAGTGAATCACCGCTGTCTTGGATAAATAAATAGAGTTCAGAAATCTTCGAAAACGCGGGAGAATCTGCTTTCAAAGGAAGTTTTCATGTTATAAAAGTTGTTCTATTCTAATTTTATTTACCACGCTCAGTCTTCTGTCGGCAGCGTCAAAGGCTGGGCAAACGAAGGTAACCCAATAAAAAAGTTTCAACTAGGAAATTTAACGGCCATTCCAGTTTAACTAACTACGGGTGTATTGACGTTGCTCTCGCTAAAATAATTATTAACTTGAGATTTCTTTGCGTCTATGAATATTTTATTAAAACACCACGGGTTTTTTATTATTTCACTATAAGTTAGCCCTTCACTGCAACTTATGGGGTGGAGATAAGGAAAATTTGTTAGAGGTATGGCATTGATATTAAACCCATCCCCTTAATTCGTCTTAACTTGCTTGTTTTGGTTGCTCAAGGTTTAGTCGACATTATTAGTCAGATGAGTTTGTATCACTGATATATTTTTTGATCACTGACTACATAGCGTCACACATATGCAATAAAAGACTATTGAACTTGGGAATTTAAAAACGCTATGACAGTAATCGATTTGAATCAAAATACTTGTTTATTGTTAATATTTTTAACAAATTCTACCGTAACTTTTAGTGCTGAACTAAACATATGTACCTTAAATTAAGCCTAACACCTATTGCAATTGAATTGCAAATTTAAAAAGTGTATCGGGAAAAGGTATTAACGGAATTATTTAGTTTTTTGTTTGTCGCTAATTAATAAGTGTTATTATTGGTGTAGTCCATCAATCCGCACTGGGCCAGCATGGTGGACTACGGTCTAAACCCTTCTCATTGGGAGAAGACCCGTGCCTTATAATGGGCCGGTTATGGGTTGATAGTGATCTTTAGCATGCGAATCTTTATTGGAGCAAGGTGAAAAGTGTAAACTCTAAATCTCTCTCATCTCTAGTGCCAGTGGCATACATACAGGGTATGCACTGAGCAGACAGATGATATAAAATGAAAAAAAACTCCAGTACGAATTTATAAAATACCTAAAGGTAAGAATTTACAATGTAAGAATAATAAAAAGCTAAGATTTGTAACCCGTACCAGAGATTTTCTTCATTTTATATCATCAAGGATCCAATGTTGAAGGATATTGGGTGAAGAGAATAATGTATTGAACTTTCAGTACAATTAACTTTAGCATATATTGCAGTGAATGAACTGAAAACCCTAAGTCATAAAGTCGGAGCAGCGCCGGTCCAATCGACCATAAATTGTTTTATCCAACACCAACCGAATAGAAGTTTTAAATTTAATGCACGGCCGAAGTGTCCAACTTTTTCAACGTTTACAGACGTTGAATCACACCAGAGACGTAACGCGCGACAAATAGTTGCTTACTTCATAAGAATTATAACGACTTCCCTGGCGTAACGGTGAGCGCTGTAGAAGGTCCTACAGCGGTGGAGGTTTGGGAATTTAAAATTTCTTATTTTTCTCTGGTCTAGTCTGTTAGAGGCTTTGACCGTGGCTTGTTGACACCCTACCGACAAAGACGTAACGCCAAGCTATTTAGTGTTGTGGTGCGAACCAATAAGGGGTATGACTATCATACTCCCTAACAGGTTAGCATGATAACATCTTAGACCACATACTAAGTTACCACCAGGTGAGATTGCCGTAAAGGGCTAACTTGTAGTAGAATAAAAAACATTTGTGATTGTTCCACTACAGGCACTTGTGTAGCTCTGTGCCGAGATTGAGCGTGACAAAAGCTTGCATTTATAACCTGAGCCAACCGATAATGAGCGTCTGTCTATTAAAATAAGAATCTTAAGTTGTTAAAACTGGTGATGGTCTAGTCTTGTGTTTCGGTATACTTACAGTAGCCTCGCAATATATTTATAATAATATCATTTTTATTAAACAAAACATGAGTAATTATAAACAAAAAGTCGATATAAACAGTCGATTAACTAGAAACGGACATAAATTAGTGATATCTGCATGTCGTCTGAGAAAAGTACATAAATCCTTTTTGGGGATGGGTATATGCTTTTATAACATAATACCAAAGGTAATATTAGATCTACCTTTACCTAAGTTTAAACAATATATTAAAACACATTTAATAAATCGTGGTTACTACACGATTGATGAATTCCTAAACGACAAGACTGTGTAAAAGCAGGCCACTCCGCTCTCATCTCTCACAAAACAGAAAAATTCTAAGGATTGTTAAACTTTAAAATGATGTTGCAAAAGTTAAGAGTTACTCAAGAGTTACTTGCCGGCTCTTCTCAGTGGAATCTGCCTTCCGAACCGGTGGTAGAGACAAACAGACTTGACGTTTCATAAGTGCTTATTAATTAGGCCTACTTGAAATAAATGAATTTTGAATTTAAATCTTGAATTTGAACTTTGAATTTGAATTTTGAATTTTAATTTTGAATTTGAATTTTGAATTTTGAATTTGAATTTGAATTCGGGGTCACCGAGTTTTGTCTATTTTTCTGAATTATGTGCGTTTGAATCAATTAAATGTCACTTGTAATTAACAGTGAATGAAAACATCGTAAAGCAACCTACATGCCTCAGAGTCCTCCATAATGTTCTGAAAGACGTATGAAGTATACCGTATCGCACTTAGCCAGTGTGTTGAACTACGGCTTAAACCTTTCTCATTCTAAGCGGAGACCTGTGCCTTTTAGTAGCCTGGTTTATGAGTTAATAATGATGTTCAAAATACGTGATGTTTAAGTACAGGTGTTACTGTATTCCTTCCATTAATTTATTAAGTCTCACTCTGTTTATATATAAGAAAGAAAGAAAGAAAGAAAGAAAAACTTTATTTGGATATACACACACTAGAATTAAAATACAACTTAATAGTCTACACAACAATTATAGGAACGGTGTGATCCCAAAATGGTCTTCACTCAGCATGTTTGCAGTGCCTGTTAAGACACAGCGCTGATCTTCCGTGAAGCCAGACGTGACGTTTGGACGGTAGGCACTGTCAGAGCGACGCTTAAAAACTATGGGTACAATAATACAATTTAAAAGTAATATATAATTAAAAAATAAGAAGTGTAATAATAAATAAAAAATAATATAAAAGATTTGTATACATATATAATATTTTGTTACGATCGAACCGATGAAAAAAAAAATCCTCATATTATATGAGTATTTTTAATAACTCTAACATTTAACTATACAAACTAATGGGAAATCAAAACTTGACTTCTGACAAATGAAAGCCTTAGCGTAAATTGTTACACTTTCTTACTTGATGTCAAGTGGCAAATACAAAACATTTACTTAAAAAAGCTATCCGAAACTTAACAGATGGTGGTGACAGGTCCCAAGAAGCACCAAGATTGGCTCGCAGTGGTCTGGCAAGACAAAAAGTCGTAAGACAAAAGTAGCATGAAGTGTGCGCTGATCTCACGGTCGAGGTGTCCAACTTTTTCAGCGTTTTTAGCGCTGATAACTGACGGCTGCAGCGTTGCGATACGGCGCGGGCTCGATCGCTATTCAAACAGAGGCACGCCTAGCTTTTGTTTTAGGAAAAACATTTTCTTTATGTACCTAGCTACAAATTTGTAGGGCGCTCTTTGTTCAATATATATTTTTATTCAGTGAAATAAAATAGTGTAAGAAAATTCCTATCTTAAATATCTTCGAGCATCAATACACAGTTACCTAAATATTAAGAATGAGTTTCACGTGAAACCTTTTAAGTGAGATATTGTTAATGTGTTTTTTACTTTTCCTATGTTATTAATGTATTGTCATTATTGTGAATCGTTTTTGCACGCCTCATTAGCGGAGCGTGAGGTGATGCTCAACTCTCGACATGTCAAAAAAACCAGTCTTTCAAAACTTAAATTATGTTTTTTTTTATTAGTATAACACTTACAGGATAATATGAGTGCACTAACATCAAGTTAAATAATCTGTCTAGCACATATTATATATATTTTATAAGCAATTATTCTTGTTCAATATAGTAAATAAAAATAAAACTAATCATTCTTGGACGTCCGTGTGTCTGTGTGGACGAAAAAATTATGTTACCGGAATATTTTTTTTTTATGATATAAAGTAATGCACAGTGCTGATTCCTAGTTAATATTAGCGTTCTAAGTACTGTCGTTTAATTATAATTTATCAAAAACTAAAAAAATACGACTGCGTTTTATATCTATATATACATTTTCTTTCTATATGCAAGAGTATGTGGAAAATCAAGATTCGCGCATGCGCTATGTAAATTTCGTCTCATAAAATCGCGTGAGACATAAAGATATTAATTTTATTCGTTATCTCATTTTAAAAAACTTGAGTTTTTGTTTTAGGATTTTTTTTTAAATGTGAATGACCGCTATGAGGCGTGCACTTTTGGATTTTCGAAATTTTTCCCAACTATTTTGAATTGAGTAAAACATCGATATGAACAAATAGAAGAAGAAGATGTACTTTATTGCACACAAACATCGAAATATACATAAAATATAGAATAAGCAACAGAATAAGAACAGAATAATATATCATTCAGGGAAGGATATATTAGGAATAATTGATGGACCTAGACGAATTCTCAACTGATAAGAAGTGGAAAACCATCCAGGTATGCATGAACATGCCCTTCGAAGTGGCGCTTTGTGAGAGGATAGTCAAAATTAAATAAAAGATATTGGTGTTTTGTAAAAATTTATATTGAAATATAAGCATTCATTTCATACATATTTAAAGTCGGTTAAAAACGGAGAGAGCGGTAATACGTTTAGGCAAAAGTCTAGCTTTGAGCGCCATGTAGCGAGAGCATTGGATGCACGCAGACTGATTTGATTTTAGAGGCAAATTGCTATGAAATGAAACTTTCGGATCAGGTAAGTTTAATATCACGTGTAAGATAAATTTTGTGTTCATATTGTAAGTAGGTATTTGCAGTCGACTTTCTTCAAACAGGTGGATCTTTTTGGGTTTTTTTAATGTATGAAATTCAATACTTGTTTATGGCTTTAGTGTGCAAATTGGGCTCAAGGTAATTCGACAATGTTGTGTGATGTGTGAGATGGAATGGGCACGAAGGATTTTGATCGATGAAAATAATGCAAAGTTAATTTTGGATCATCATCATATCAACACGTCCACTGCTGGACATGGGTCTTTTGAAGGGAGTTCCTAATTCCACGGTTCTGTGACGCTTGGATCCAGCGGATACCTGCGACGCGCTTAATGTCGTCCAGCACCTTGGGACCCCAACGTCCATCAAGAGAGCTGAAATAGATTCCTGCGAACAAATATAAAAATATTTGTTCGCAGGAATCTATTTCAGCTCTCTTGCAGCTTTTCCTTCAGGCAGAGCTTGCCTGTAAGAGATTGCTTGCAGCAATAAGGCCGCCTTTGCATGCCTACAATTCTTGTTCTGTTGCTTATTCTATATTTTATGTATATTTCGATGTTTGTGTGCAATAAAGTACTTCTTCTTCTTCTATTTGTTTATATCGATGTTTTACTCAATTCAAAATAGTTGGGAAAAATTTGGAAAATCCAAAAGTGCACGCCTTCCCTGAATGATATTGGAATGATCCCTGTATTACACAGATTACTTGCGTTTAGGAATAATCTAAATTCAAATTTCATCTTATTGTAACAGAATCCCAGCAGAAATATGATATTCTATTGGGAAAACACGCCATCTTTTAATCATCGCCCAGCCTTTGTGAAATAAAAACGTAAAAATTAACTGAGCACAAGCTTCGATCTGCTTCTTTTATGAAATAACTCGAGCGTATTTTTAAAATGAACAACATTTTTACGAGCATTACTAGAAACAACCTATTTTTAACCGATTTCAAAAAGGAGGAGCTTATCAATCGGGATGTTTTTTTATTGTATCTTCTGGTATAACTTAGCCGTATTATATAGACGGATTTGCAAAATTATTTTTTGACCAAAAGGGGTTAATTCCGATATGGTCGCATTTAATTTTTTTTATTCAGTATCAAGTGAATAGATGTTTCATATTATTTTCGCGACTGGGATATGCATATTTACTAACTTATAATAATAACTAGATGTGCCCTGCGGCTTCGCCCGCGTAAATTATGGGACGCAACGTACTGCTACAGAGTCTACACCTAACTCAATAAATCAGATACCATATGAAAATTTCTTATCAATCGTAAAAAGGAGGACTGTACCTCTGTGCAGAGCATGCATGGAGGCAGATGAAACACCGACACACGTAATGCTCCGATGTAGAGGAGTAGCAGAGCAACGCGTAGAATACCTAGGCTCTCCAGCATCACTCCCTGAAGCACTTGGCGACCTGGGCGGCCTGCTTAGCTTCTGGAGTAAGCTCAGCTGGCTGGAGTGACCCAGCAGGGAGCCGTACCATTGGCACTACGTAAAACGGAAGGTTCCAGCCGACCAAGTACGGAGGCAATATTTCAACAAACGACTTAGGTATGGGTGAATGATATATAAGTTCTTGCCCTTGGAGCTTTAGTCACCCACTATTTGAAACATTCAATCACGTAAATATTGCCAATCGCAAATGCCCGTCCCGAGGACCTACTATACTTTTGCCTTATTTAAAAAACCATTGAATTATCTATAACTAACGCCTGCATTACTGTTTTGCTTAACAGCAACACTACATATTAGTCCATAGCGTTGCATATAGTATTTCAGTTTGATTTATTTCAAGTATTTTTTTGTTAAAAAAATCACAAAAAGTTAGTTACTCGTAAGTTAGACCAATTTTGATATCGGTCTGTGCGTCTGAGTATCTGTACCTAGCACTCAACTGGATAAACCACTTAGAGTGCACTTTTTGTATTACGTATGTTTCAATTCCGAAAACGTTTTAAGATACTTGTAAGAAAAAAGGTTAGATCCTGTTTCACACTTGCCCCAACCGACTGCGGCCTGAACCGTTCTCATTCTGAGAGGAAACCCGTGCCCTGTGTGGGCCAGTAATGGGGTTTGATGATGATGATGATGAATAATAATAATAATAAAAGCCTTTATTGAACAATCCAATAAAAAAATAATAATAATATGAAAGTTATCCTAATCAAAAGTCACTTAATAATAAACTTAAATAATAAACAGTCTAATTGACACCGGTTGTAAGATTTCCACACTTTCCTATTACAGGTCATCCTCCTTCAGGTAACACCAGCCATCTTTCTAATATCATCCTCCCATCTAACACGCTAAATCCCTTTCTTTCTTTTATTTTGTCTGATGATGAATACTGAGGTTGATATAATCATCTCAAGGAGAATCTTAGCCCTACAAGACCTCGGGGTTTGTAAACAAAAATGCAAACTGTTGTACTAATGAAAATTTAATTCCGAGAGAAGACATGTGCCAGAGGCCAGTAATAGGTTGATGATGACTCTAATTTAACTGTTTCTAAACTAACTCTAAACAGTCCTATTCATCCTGTGGTAAAATAGCAGCCAAAGTCATCAATTAAAAGTCTGTAAGCTATCTAAGAATGCTCAGGAACTTTCTCAAGAGAAAAAATTAAATTGTAAATCCTTGACGTTTAAAATGCAAAACAATTATGAACTTCAAACAAAAAAATCGCTAAAAGGCAGCCGTCCATAACTTACGCAAGAAGAGCTTTAAAAGGACACTCGAAACCTCTTCCAGTCTTTATAAGTTTTCGTTTGAATTGTTAACTTCTTAAGAGAATTTTTTCGCATGTTGGAAGTAAAGGTCAAATGAAAATAAGGAGTTCTGATTTTTTTCTAACAACATAACGAATTTACATAGGTCTTTTAGATTGCAAAATTATCTTTACCTGTATTTTTTCTATTTATTTATTTATTTAAGTACATATACATTAGTCATACATTTAACCCACTTACAGCCAAGGTTATACAAATTAATTTATATACACGTAAAATTTTTACTTAAAAAGAATAATTGGCCATATGTTAGGGTGAATATTTGACTCCTAACTAGATATCTGTGTCTAGGATATCATAATAAATCAACCACGAACTTTCGGCTTGTAAGTACTTATTATGTGTATTTATTGTTGTAGCTAACCTGAACATTTAGTTATGTATAAGCAAATGCAAGCACTAATTACCTATGTTGTACATAACATGATAGACTTACCTGCTGTTAAAACACTAAGGAGACATTAAAATGTGCAATGACACTACAAAAACACCACACAAATAAATTAAACACTTTTCTATTACAACACACCAAACGCTCCGAAATTACCCATACATTAATAATGATGTTTGCTTACCCGCAAATTTTACGGCGAACAGTCGGCGCGCGCGCAGTGCAGTCTCTATACCTGTTTATAAAAAAACTGTAGCCAGAAGATTTCGGTACATTTAGTATATTTTTATAATTTTGACTGGGGGATGCTTTATAATCGATACTGAGACCAAAACAGGTTTTTATTTAATTTTTGTCTGATGTCTAAATAAAATTTGGTGTAGTGGTAGCTGATATTCCGGGTCAACATATAGGATACTTTTTATCCCGATAAACAATAAGTTGGAAATGGGATGAATTTTTTTAATCAATTTTACTTCATAGCTCCGTTTAAGTTGAACCGATTTCAATAATTATTGTTTTATTTGAAAGCGTGTACTTTCATTAAAGTTTGACAAACATGTATTGTCAAACTTTAATGAAAATCTGATAAAAGTTGTCGGAGATAAAGGACATAGGAGCAAGTCTCAAGGCAAATGGGGAAAAGATCGTACCACGCTATTAATATTATAAATGCTAAAGTTTGTGAGGATGGATGTATGGATGGATGGACTAAAGTATTTTTTATGGATTAAAGTACTCATTACAATTTACAATCTACAAAATCGTCCGGGTGGCTATATTTCTAACTGTTAAGTCACAATAACCGGTTTTTGTTATAATTTGTCAATCGAAACACAGGTACAATGTATAGATGGTAACATTCCTATCATGATTCTAATCCTGCAAATTTCTCTTTCAATTATTCAAGTTATCGTTTAGAAGTTACGGCGGGTATAGAAAAGCTAAAAGCAAGGAAAATGCAGGGGGCCGGCCGCCCGCTTACGTATTATATTTAATATAATACGTAAGCGGTCCAGGTTTATTTTAAATTATTACTTTGAAATAAACCTGGACCCGGTAGGTGGCGCTGCAATTAGGTTCGTGGTTTTTTAAGATATTAAATCCGATAATAACCGATTTGATGCAGACGAAGTTGCGTGGGTCAGCTAGTTTAAAATAAAACTAAGCTTATGTTAGAATGGCTAAAATAATATATAGTCATTGATCCATATAAGTTCGATTGGGAATTCAAAAAGTCAGAAGCCAGATTTTTTTTTCCGAGATTTATTAGAAGCTTAAGAAAGAATATGTTACTATAGTTTTAGAATGTTACATTTTCTCGTGTCATCGGAGCGTATCTTCCCAGATACTTTGCTCATCATAATATCCTGCAAGAGCCCGTATCTGCCATACGTACAATAGTTGCCCCAGATAAGAAACTTTTGTAATTTTTACGGGTTTTCAAAGTTCGCACTGACTACCATCCGACCACCTAACCATAATATTATTTGGATTTAACCTTTTCCAAAATGGCACCTTCACTGTATGATTATAGATAAACACACTCAGAAGGCTTTAGGGTAGTAATAACGAGGTTCGACCCTACTCGGTAACAAAATATTACGACTTGTGTTTCACAGACGACTGTTATTCGAAACATTTTCATATTGTTTTAGCATTCAACCTTTGTATGGACCCCAAAGGCTCAACTATAAAAGGCAAATAATGATTTTTTGGCCCCTTATATTTTATGCAGACCTATCTACTCACTTATAATAATAATATATAAGTATATTTTCACCTTTGAAACTTCGACCAACATCTTAAGAAGCTTTCGCTTGGTTGGATCAAGGGTCGTATACAAAAGTAAAGAAGGCAGTAATTCTTGAAACGGCACGTATTGTGAGGAGGTTCCTCACACTGGAGCCCTGATCGCCGGTTGCTTGGGTATTTAAAAGCCCCGCAAGCGCAAGTTTTTATAAATTTTTAATAGTGTTTCTTTTCAAGTAATGTTAATTGACCCATTTCGTTTTTATTTATCGATACGATGTTTCGATATATTTTACGTTACATATTATAAAAATTAAGCTTAATTGGATTGGATGCTCCGGTTTCGGAGCGAAACGTGCGTAGGGGGTACATTGCCAAAGATCTGTTTGGTCTAGAGTATATGGATTGAAGTAATTACAAATTACACAATACAGATTCTCCTACTTTTTGCGGAGTATAGCAAACTAAGCTTAATTTTCCTAATATAGCATGGATTTCCGTTAAGTAAAACCTGCTTCTATCCAATAATATTAATAAAGGCACCGGCTTACAATAAATGCTACATCTCAGAGCAATAATATCTAACAGGCACGAATACCGCTGTAAAAACATTTTCGTTTGCGAAGTTTATGAAAAGTTGTCCTGCTGGAAACCACAGCGAGGGAAGTTGGAGCTAAGTTATGTTTACACAACGAGATCAACTTTGAGCAAACAAGATGTTGCACTGGCCTTACAAATGTTATGATTTTTCAGAATAGGTAATATAACTAAACCTCCCCACAGTCTTGCAATTACAGGGCGTTAAAGGGCCGGTTCTATGTCCATTTTTAAATTAATTTAATTTTATAAACTACAAGCTTACATCATTGTTTTTTAATCAAATTAAAGATGTAAACAGTTTTCATGAAACATTCACAAATATACACAAATTTGGAAGCAGTCATCAGTTTTTGTTTTATTTGTAAATGTAATTGTGGACTGTAACCATATTAGAAGTAAAAATACACTTTTCATGCAGTTTAATAATTAATTTAAGGGTAATTGTATATAATTTTATAACAAATACCTGATGAAATCCTTGAGATGTCTCTCAATAAGTTCAAAGTTTATATAAAATAGAAAAATCATATAATAATATGTATGATAAAAATGCTTAGGTATGAATTGCTCTATTTGAATTTTGGTAAACTGCGTCAAGTCTTCGATTCGCCGATACTCCAATGCCTAAAGACGAAAGTCTTTAACGAGTGTGTCTTGCCTGTAATGACATATGAAGCGGAGGCTCGGACACTGACAGTCGACCTGAACCACAAATTAAAAGTCGCGCAACGCGCTATGGAGCGAGCTCTGTTTGGAGTCTCTCTTCGGGATAGAATTCGCAATGAAAATATCCGTAGAAGAACTAAGGTCACCGACATAGCTCAAAGGATAAGCAAGTTGAAGTGGCAGTGGGCGGGTCATGTCTGTCGTAGGACCGATGGCCGTTGGGGCAGACGTGTTCTGGAGTGGAGACCGCGTATCGGTAATCGCAGTGAGGGACGACCTCGAGCCCGCTGGACAGATGACCTTAAAAAGGTGTCTGGAAGCGGCTGGATGAGGAAGGCGTAGGACCGTGTGTGGTGGTTCTTGGAAAAGCCTATGTTAAGCAGTGACGCTTGCAGGGTGTTTATGATGATTGATGAGGATGAATGGCTTAACTTTATAGCTCAACATTGACTCGAGTGTGAAAAAAAAACCTGGCTAAGTTTGTTGTGGGCTCTTCTCAGACCAGAGCGCGTTTGGAACCCTCCTAGCTTTTGTTTTAAGTTAGCGAATACAGTTATCACCAACACTAATAAATAAATAAATAAATATACTACGACAATACGCTATGCTTGTGTTATGGGTATTGAGATAGCTGATGAATATTTTTTATGAATATAATACACATAAATACTTATTATATACAGATACAACCCAGACACTGAAAAACATTCATGTGATGAACACAAACATTTTCCAGTTGTGGGAATCGAACCCACGACCTTGAACTCAGAAAGCAGGGTCGCTGCCCACTGCGCCACACGGCCGTCAAATATCGGCACTTATATTAGTGTTACATTTCAGCTGTATGAACGTGTTAAAAATACCCTTATGGATAGCAACTGCAACTAATTGCAAAGATAAAACAGTACAAGTGTCGACACACGTGTACAACTGAATAGAGATGCCATACTCAATAATACCACAGAGTAACATTGACAGAACTTTGTAGAATTATGTTAATAATAATATTTCAATACTTTATTTAATACGGAAATAATTATACACAAACAAGCGCTTCATAATTGCTTGTGATAATGTCTACATGACTAAAACATTTTTAAATTCTGAAAAACTGACTACGAAAATTTTAGTTTCATACTTGCTCATTAAATCTTAAAAAGAGCGACAGCATTGCAACGAAAAATAACCTGACTAGTCAATTGTCTCAGAGTACATATCCACACGTCTTACCAAGACTCTTCAGTTGGAAAATTCATAGAGCATGCATATAACAAGACTAGGAACCCGAACGGGGCAGTAAACCGACGTAAACATAAATGTAAAAGCAAGAGCCGAGGTGTTTCTAGAATCACCGCGAACTTGTAAAGTTTGCATCGCAGTGCACAAACAATTTTACGGCCATGTAAAAGAAATAAAATACATGTGAATTTTTAAACCATACTGGAGACTGAAATTTTGAAGTTGTCTCTGTTTATTGGCAGTTTGGCTGTAAGTGTATGTGAATAGACAGAAATGTTATTCAAGAGTTTGCTACAAATACAAAATACATCCCGTATTTTATGGACGAATTTGATGAGTGATTTTGGACTAAAAAAATGGTGGCTGTCAGTTGGTTTTATTCGTGATTGAGTCTGAGGTAACACTCAGAAGTTTATCATTCATAATCTTTTTATAAAATATTTCTCTTCATTTTAAAATATATAATTCTATCTGTTGCCCGCGACTTCGTCTGCGTTGGTTTTTCTTTTTTGATGTGGAATTCAATTTAGTTGTAGTTCTAAAAAAAAAAAGTTTGGTATTCTTATAAAAAAAAACTGGTTTAGTTTTTAAAAAGTAATTTTCAACTCACATAGTAACAATATCTTAAAAGGACTGTCTGATCAGTCTTAGCTCCTTCTAACACTTACAAAGAATAGTAAACGTTAAAGTAAGAATCGAAATCGCATTGTTAGTTGATTTACATGAATGAATGAATGAATGAATACACTTTTATTGTACACCAAAGAAAAAAAAATAGATACAGAGATATAAATATATATCAAGAGAGTACAATTTGGTGGATTTTAAACCACATGCTAAAGGTTAACGAAGAACATTTCTTACATCAGCAAATCGGATCGGTTATCGGTTTGGGCGAAATTAAACACATATTTTAACCTCTATATTAAAAAAAATTATTTAAATCGGTTATGAGAAAAAACTAGAGTGTTAATAACTTAAGAATTAATACTTAAGTATTAATTAACTGAGTGAAAAATAAACACAAATTAGACGTTGACGAGGGCGATAAAAGCTTAGGTACCTAATATTAAAAAAAAAATGTAATAGCAGCTCTGGGGTCCAGGATTGTTGGCAAGCTAGAAAACAAAACACAATGCACAAAGATTACGGAAATGGTCAGACAGGAACTTAAGTTTGTAACGAGCATCGCATCGCGCTCCGAGAGAAAATAAAACGCTGTCCACAGCGCGGGCTGACCTGACACGCGATTAAGCGATACAGCACACTGTGATACCACAATATAGCTATCACACAGTGGGAACTCGGAAACCTGCGAAAAACTAAGATGAGGTTGCCACTTTGCCTTACCACCTTGTTTATCAGCATCCTCCTACTGACAACAAATAGGTACTTCCAAGTGATTTCGCATTCATATATGCTGTCGAGACCGCTACTATTATAATGTATATGTAGGGTCTGATAACAATATATAACTTAACACCTTATTCTAATTTACCAATAACAATTTGAACATACAAGCATTCACACAAACATACATATCAACATTCACGAACTTACTTTTACGATCGTACCTACCGGTGTAATTCAACCATAGTCCAAACGGATCTCGCAGTTGAAACGCTCAAACTCCCGACTGGTTTGATGACGTCGTCGTTCGCTTGTAGGCAGTCGGTACACTAACAGCCTACCGGCAGTTCGCTGTTGGATTTGTGCACCAGTCGTGTCGCTCAATCTAAAACGTATGTACCGTATACGTATTTACCGTATACGTAAACGTATTTCTTATCGGCTCTACAATATTGTAAATATCGTAGTTAAGTGATCTGAACTACAAGTGTGTTTAACATTTAAAGCAAACCTAAACATCATCGGAAGATCATAACTCACCAACACATTGTCCCCTTAACTATATACTTCATCATCACTTATCACCAGGTTTATATACCCCTAACTTATAGGGGAAAATATATCGGTATAGATCACTACTCTTTAAGGAGATAAAGCTGCTCTCATGCATAGCCTGAGGCGAGGCTCTCGGAGGTGGAGATTACCAATTTACTAACACTGGTCTGGGGGTACTCAGTGGTATAAATGTTGTTCGTAATGTTTTGTTCAGTAAAAAATATTTGTGCGTAATTTTATTTATTTGATTGTTTTTTCATTACTTTACTGTGGAAAAATATATGGTGTGCAATGGGAACAGTCAAATATTATAGGATTCAATACACGTTGCACCAATAATGACTAAGTGTAAACCCGCCGTATCACCAGAGCTATGTAAAACGGTACGGACCAACCGAATATAATTTTTATCGTGTTTCTACCTAAATTTTTAAAAAGCATATAAAAAAATACATTTTTAGAAATTTATAAATAGTGATGGTCAAGACATTGCTTTACTGTACTGAGATTGCTGAACTGTGGCTGAACTATGTGGATGTGACATACGACTACTACACGATATAGTTAGCACTATTAGCGACATAAACGTGCGTTTCAACTGGTATAGTTGGCTATTTCTGTATTTGGAATTATACAGAACTCTTCACAGTCACTTTTGTTTGTTAGGAGTTAGTTGAAAGGACTTAGAATAGAATAGAATAGAATTTATTTCTGTACCAGAACAACACAAACATACTTACATTACGTAACTTAAAATTTTATACTTAATTATTAATAGTTCTAGGCTCGTCGACAGGTTCGTGATATTGTTTTTTTGTTTAAAATTTTAAGGAATGAAATTGATACTCCAAAACTACTTAGTAGAATTGGTTTTGTTTGTCCAAAGAATATTATATCTAGGCGAAAATCCCCTCCATTTTATTTGCCCTTAGTCAGATCAAAATACGCTCTTAATAGTTATATTTATAGAGCTACTCAAAGCTATAATAATAATTTCTCGGATTTAGATTTATTTAATCTTACTCTTGCTCAGTTAAAAAAACATCTTTATTCTAAATTCTAACTTCTAATTGTTCTACGTAAAAGTTCTACTTATGTTTTCACATATCCACTTGGATTGGATGGATATTGTTAATAAGGGTATTCCCTTATTTACATTATCTGTCAATAATATGTGTTTATACATATTCTAAAGTTTCATAATTATGTTATAAGTTTGCTGTCAATTTTAATGTATTTCGTTAGATTTATTAGCGGCTACTTAATTGGTGTATGTGTTATTTTCTTTGTACTAATTTTAAGTATTAAGTATACTGTTTGGGCCTTAATAAATAAAATAAAAAAAAATAAAAAATAAAAATAAAAGTTCCTGATATGTCATGAAAAGTTTCTGACTAAGCTTAATGTTCCAGATACTACTGTACCCACAACGCTGGTGTTCTGTCAGTATCTATTGAGTGGAGGGAATTCCTGTTATGAAATCACATATTAGAAATAAAAAAACAAAAATAAATTTTTATAAAAACTTTTAAGGAAGTAAACTTCATAATGGAAAATACTTCACACTTACAGAAAATCAAACGTTTCCCACAGGATTTGTTAATTATCTTCAAAAACGAGGACGAAGCACGCGGGCAACAGCTAGTGGAATAATAATCGTTAAGGCCCTTCAATCCATGCTCTGTGAGAGAGGTGGCTTTTCACGGTAGTGGGATGATAATAAATGTGTGTTAACGAATATATTTGATAGAAGGGAATAAGTTGATAAATAATTGAAAGAAGCGGGCATTACTTTACAGGGCAGAGTACAGAAAATTAAGCCTAATTTTCATAATATAGATAAATAAAAGTCCAACTTCATGCCAACTATCTTAGCGGGTAATTTTAGTGTAAAAATAACATCCAACGACGTTAATAATGATTGACTAGCTTATTATGATCCGCTGAACTATTTATTTTTTAATTTGAGTCGGACCGATACGGCCAACAAAGTCTTGTAGCTCCCGCAGCGTCGAATCTCCAAATTCCTCTATCCTATCAGAAAGAAAGTCAGTATTCAGCTTTTGGACCTTTGCAAGTTGAGGAACTTCTATATCTAGATACTGAAGGATAACATTAGGTTGACGGTTGGCTTCAGATTATTTCTCTCACAAAGCAGCTAGGTCTCGACCCCATATTCCAACGCCGCTCTGGCTTAACATGTGTTAACCCGAGAACAAAATTCACAATGTTACATTGCAATGGCAAACAATAAGCGACTACAAGTTTAATATTCATTCAGGCGACTCTGTACGTTCTATTTGTCTCTTTCAATCGCATCCACAATGTTGCGAATGCAACTAGTTATTGTTGCATCTAAGTAATACTTTCCTTTCTTCTTTGGAAATGCGATGCATCTATAATTTATATGTTACAGTGTATATTGTACAGTAGTATTGTATTACCTTTGTTATGTTCTAGCAGCGTCATTTGTTTTACCGAAAATTATGGTTTACCGTAAAACATGCTGTTGTGAATATCGTAACTGATTATTTTGTACTGGCACCTATTACTTAATTATAAATAAATAAATATACTACGACAATACACACATCGCCATCTAGCCCCAAAGTAAGCGTAGCTTGTGTTATAGATACTAAGGTGACTGATGAATATTTTTATGAATAACATACATAAATACTTATAATATACATATAAACATCCAGACACTGAAAAACATAAATGTTCATCACACAAACATTTTCCAGTTGTGGGAATCGAACCGACGGCCTTGGACTCAGAAAGCTGGGTCGCTGCCCACTGCTCCAATCGGCCTGTCACAGTTATTCTAGATTTGGCCTTACTTTAGTAATAAGATAAACCTATAATCAAAATATTTGTATCTCTGTTGGATTACTAATAAATAAAAAATAAGCTTTCTGAGCACGTTTTAAATACCTAGCATCTTCAGGAGATGTTGACTTAAGAACAAATAATTATTTTAAAGATATCAATTTTGCTTTGATGGAGGGACAAAAGTTATAATTGGGTTTTACTTAAAAACGAGAATTTGCGGTGTCTATCTTCGATGTTTATTAAGAAGCATAGAGATATCTAGAAGTATGTTAAGAATCAATTTTAATTGTTATAAACATATTCTAAAAGTAATTACAAAACCAGACTTGCTAACCACCCGAATCACCTAGCGGTGTAACTTACCATGGCTGAAGTGGTTCGCAGATTAAAAAGACGGCATATATTAGATGGCCAAATGTGACATATGGGGATCTTCCTAATGGGGAAGCAATCTTATCTTATCGCCACTTACAAAACCACTTACAAAACATCTGCTCATAGTCCACCGACTGATTGCATGATAAACACAAAAAAAAAATCTAAAAGTCGTTTAGAAATCACAACGGATCGATTGAAAATAGAAAACAATGAAATTACATGAGAATCAAATCCAACCCTAACTCAGGCTACACAAGATGGCTCCTTCACTAATGCACAAGTTTTCATTTCGCAGCAATTTGCCTCGCAAATCGGATCCGGCTGCGGGGAGCCGCAGCCCCGCTGGATGAAAGCTAGACTTTTAACTAAACGGATTACCTAGGTAATCAGGCTACATACATGAACCAGCTATTCCTCTAAAGTTCTGTGTTCCTGGTACGCGTACTTTCGAGTAACATTTCCTCTAATTCGTTTTTAATGTTAAATGTTACCCCGTTGGCTGCGGATCTCACTAGGTCTTCTGGCGTTCTAGGTTTTGGGTTTAATTCTCGGGTCAGACTTAAAATGTATAGGTACCAGGTTTTTCTGATAATCTCCTGGAGTTAGCAAATAATTAACTGAGACCTAGATAGTCAGCAGCAAGGCCGATGCCCTGGTTACTATGACTCGCATATTGTGGTAATATAATCGTTAAAGCCCGCGAACTCGCTTTGGAGCAGCGTCGTGTAAGTGCAAATACCCTCTATCCTATGAAATCTTATGAAAAAGCTGTCCGCAGAGGTGGGAAATGGAGAGGATGAGCAGAATGAGGATTTAATTACTTTTCTTACATTTTAATCTCTATGACAACCTTTTTTGTAAGCTTGTTCTCAATGAATGATTGGAATTCGCATAAGTTGAAAAATAGGTATAATTTTATTACCATTATCATCTTACAATTATTGTCAACGATTTAAATACACAATGTGACGTTATATAAAGAACAGCTAAGCATATCTACACAATAAAATTTGACCTCGATTGAGACTTTGAAACGATTAGTCTGGGAGGGGATTACACATAAATTTGACAAATTATTCTTGTACACTTATTTCTTATGAAACAATAATAAAAAGTTTACGAAGCCTTTAAATCATTTATAGAGCCAACTGTTAAAGTAACATTTTATGCGGTCATTTCTGGGAAGTACTAAGATTTTTATGGGCAATTTGTCGCATAAATTTCAACTGATCCCAATCGTACCTCTAAAGTTTGATTGGAAGCTTTAATATCCTTTATCATACAAAACTTTTGAACAAAGGATAATAAGTCGAACAATGTGAAAAGTTTCACTGGTTTTTAGAAATTAATCAAATTAATATCTTTAATCAATTATAATTATTAGAAATTATAAAGGTAAATTATATACTATTAAACCAAGACGTATTTAAGTTAGTATTCATGGAACTTTTTCTTCAAGTTATTGTAGTTTTATTATTTTCTTCTGCTTTGTTTGACTAGCAGTTACTTACATTTTCATGTACGGATCTGGGTTTGATTTTCTAATTGTGCAGTTTACTAGGCTACACAAAATTGCAAATTCATTCAAGGGCAATTGTATATTATTTTATAACAAATTACCAAATGAAATCTTTGAGATGTCTCTCAATAAGTTCAAAGTTTATATAAAACGTAAGCTTATAGAAAAATCCTATTATAATATTAAGGATTATTTAAACGATAAAAAAGCTTGGGTGTGAATTGCTCTAGCTTCATAGCTGAATATATATTTACTGTGAGATGGTGATAACAAAAAAAAAAAAACCCCGGCTAAGTTTGTTGTGGGCTCTTATTAGACCAGGGCGCGTTTGGAACCCTCGTAACTTTAGGTTTAAGTTGGCGAACGAAGTTATCACCATCCATCCCCTTACAATGATGTAAAAATTTATGTATGAACGTTTCATAAGTGCCTGTGATAGGCCTACATGAATAAAGAAATTTTGAATTTGAATTTAATAATCTCCTGTGTCTTTGACTTTCAAAACGAAATTGTGCATTGTGTTATACAACACAATGCACAATTTCGCAACTGCATACGCAGTTTGCGTCACGTTTCCTATCTACAACTTTCACCAACGTCTTCACTCCAAGAACTGATAAACCGTTGATAAACCGCTCTTCGGTTTTGGAACCACTAAACCTGGTTTAGGTTTAGTGGTTCCAAAACCGAAGAGCTTTTTTGCAGGCAGTACGTCTGTCAGCAAAAAAGCCAGTTTATAAAAGTCAGTTTATAACTGAAATTATTCTTTTTTGATAATACTGAACCGTAAATATTTACTATTATCCTTATATATAGTTCCTTAAAAATTACGGGATTTTTGTGTACATCGACATTTTCTGAAAATTTTATAATAAAATTTACTTAGCGTATGTTGTTTATCTTTCTATTCAAATCATGCAAAAACTACTGAACAGAGTTTAATGCAGTTTTATGTGATTATAGCAAATGAAAAACAATAGGACGATTTGTAGAAAGGGTATTAAGGTTTTTAAAGGAAAAGAAATCACATGATCAAAATCTTCAAAATCCGATTACAATAAATCTTTTCTTGAATTGGAAAGGTTGTTATCAGTTTTGTTCTTCCAAAATTTTATGAAGGTATATTATTGAAGATACACGACAGAAATCCTAAGCGGATAACAGCAAGCCGCATGTTAATCGATCCGTTCGGTAAGCAACGTTGTTCAAAGTCTTGACAGGTATATATGTATACCCGCACACCTTAGTCGAATATGAGGTTGCATCCTATCTGTCCATAATATTCAGCAGTAATAAGTAGGCAGCTTATTTACTGGGGAGGGTAGTAGACATGTGTGTACCCTCCCCTGAGTAAGACATGGTGGGTAGACATGTCCGTGCGGCACGTATTTATTTATTTATTTTATTCAAACATCTTTATTGCGTAGTAAAGGAGAAATAAATAAATAAATAAATAAATATAAATATACGACGACAATACACACATCGCCACCTAGCCCCAAAGTAAGCGTAGCTTGTGTTATGGGTACTAAGATGACTGATGAATATTTTTATGAATTATATATACATAAATACTTAGAAAATACATATAAACACCCAGACACTGAAAAACACTTATTGCTCATCACACAAACATTTTCCAGTTGTGGGAATCGAACCCACGGCCTTGGACTCAGAAAGCAGGGTCGCTGCCCACTGCGCCAGTCGGCCGTCAATAAAGAACATGAATAAAGTACATACTCCTAATAACTAATATAATAAATTATTAAATGAGATAAATACAATAATAACCATTTAAATATATTTACTATAGATATATAAGTAAGGCTTTTGAAAATAGCTAGGGATTTAGAGCGACGAATATCGTCAGGGAGTGCATACAAAATATATTTAATTATTATATGCGACATACTCGTAAAAACAAGATTTACTATTATGACCCACAAATATTTGAATACATTAAGGTAAAATTAATAATAATAACACGGTTGAAACCGCATGGCAGAGCTAGTTATATTCTAATAGCGAAAGTGTGTTTATTTGTGTGTACACTTCTAACGCAGTAACCGTTCGACGTGATTTTAAAGTAGAACTTTTTCGCAACCATGAAGTCGAGATAAAGTTATATAATATGTTGATAACGACTATGACACCGGGAGGACTGAGGTGTATCGATAATGCAGTCATATTTATATCAAATACCCACCAACTCAATGCTGAACATTGGTTGTTAATCAAATATAATTTTAATTGTTTCTTAGTAAAATCATAATCGATTTAATAAAATAGCTGGTAAATATGAATTTATTTTTATCAAAACTTTAATTATTTAACCACTTTATAAAATTACTGTAACAATATTTTTTATTACATTTTACCCGCAATTGTTTTGATTTTTTATAAACTCTGCGGGAACCGTTAGTTATCCAGGCGTCTAAAGTATACTATGTCATTCTCCAAGCCAGCTATATATGTGCCAATTTTTAGATTGGTACTCCGGTTGAGCCGACCATAGGTAACAAATAAACAAACATACATCTTCGCAATTATTATACCAGTATGGATTACGAAAAACCGAGATAGATAGTTAATTTTTACTTAAATGGTGTATAGTTACACCTTAAAATTTTTTAACAATGTTTGAACAAGTACGACAATATCCCACGAGTGTAAAAATTACATCGTTTCGTTTATAAGTATATCAATATACAATTGCTAGAATTTTAATTCAACTGGTATTATAATTTGATTATGTTTTTAATTTTACGTGGGTAATTTTATTTTTAATCGGTTTTTATTGAGGTATTGGTTGACGCCGGTTGACGCAAACCGGATTCTCCCCACCGCCTCATGTTTTTCTTGGGTGATTAGGTGAAGTGTTTTTGATATTATAGTTAACAAAAGAAAATTTATAAATTGTTATATTTATAGCGGTTGTGTTTCGGTTGGGTTTTTTTTTAATCCCGTGGAAACCATTTAAGAATATGGACAAAGAATGACCTTTCAACTAACTCCATGCCAAAATCAAATTGATTGGCTTAGTTACAGAAAAAAGTAAGGACAAACAAACACACACTTTCTTATTTAAAAAAAGAGCTGAAATTAACAATCGACTTACCAGAAACGGACATAAATTAGTGATATCTGCATATCGTCTGCGAAAGGTGCAGCATTCCTTAGTCGGGTTGAGTATACGCTTTTACAACATGATTCCTAAGGAAATTCTTGACCTACCAATGCATACATTTAAAAAATGTGTGAAAACGCATCTAGTACAGCGAGGTTACTATACATTTGATGAATTCCTCAATGACAAGGTAGATTGGAAGCAGCCAGCCTCGCTCTCATCTCCCGCAAGATAGAAAAATGATTGTAAATGTTGATGTTGAAAAAGAACAACTACTGAGTTTCTTGCTGGCTCTTCTCGGTAGAATCTGCTTTCCGAACCGGTGGTGGAGTCACTACAAATATACATACTTGACGTTTCAAAAGTGCTTATAAAGTAGGCCTACTTGAAATAAATGAATTTGAATTTTGAATTTATTTAATATTTTTGTATGGGTAAGCAACAATTCTAGTCTCTCATCGCTATCCTTTTACACTGCTAATACAACACCAACGAAATGTGTAGCTAACTATCTGCTCTGGTCGCCTGTCAGTAACACTCGCCCGAGCAGGCAGCGGTCGCTGTGTGCTGAGTCGCCTAATCGCGTGTCACTTCAGCGCAGGCTGCGGGCAGCGTTTTATTTTCCGCTGCCTAGCCCAGGAATAACGGACGAAAATTGCTACGAAATCACAATTTCCGAACGAAGCTACACCAACGATTTATAAGGGCAATTACTAGTTACTATATGCAATAGTTATTTTAAATGAATAAATTGGTGGATTGGTGAACTCCTCACACCGTTGAGAAAATTATGCGGAACTCTCAGGCATGCAGGTTTCTTCACGATATTTTCTTTCACCGTTGGAGCAATAGTGTTAAACTAGCATACAACTACACAAACAATGTGGAAGTGTATACAGTGTAGGAAGGAAAAAATAAATTAAATTATTATACTTTACTTAAAGCTAATTCGATTGATCTCCGGAATTCGGCCAGAGAACCACAATGTATGTCTACAATATTGAACTTGTTATAAAGTTGACATAACCTAATAATAATGCCTTTGTCATAACATAACGTAACAATTACCCCTATGCGAGAAGGTTTTAGCTCGTAACTATGTTAAAAATTACTACATCTCTCAATAAATTCAAAGTTTATATAATCAATGAATGAATGAATAAACTTTTATTGTACACCACATTAAAAAACTTTAACTTTAACCATCGCCTCACAATAATGTAAACATATATGTATAAACGTATCATATAACATATTATAGTATTAAGGACTACGTCAACGTTGCTTCTTTAATAGTTTTAAATAACAATGTGAGATGGTAATACCAAAAAATATAACAACCAGCAAGTTTGTTGTGGGCCTCTTTTTAGACCAGGGCGCGTTTGGAACCCTCGTAGCTTTAGTTTTAAGTTGACGAATATAGTTATCACAATCAACTCACTTCTATGTCATATTATACATGTAATGTACGCATCAAAAGTTCCGTCTATGTGCATATTTGAATAAAGAAATATTTGAATTTCAATCAATAATGCAATTAAGAAATCCAAGATTTTGAAAAAATAAGTGAAACCCAAATGAACTACTACAAGCATCGCGCAACAAACAAAAAGGAAATAAAAACTTGAAATGATTACTAACTTTTTATATTTTCCCGGTGTTCTTTCTGTGCTCAAACAATTTCATGCTCGTAGGAAGAGGGAATATTTATGGGAATTTCTGAAAACTGCTAGTTTGCTTACACTTTACATTATTAACAGTAATAATTTTTATTAATTTGTCAGTTTATAACGAAATATTTGTTTATTTAACCACAAGTTAGCTCTTAATTTCAATGACCTGCCTGCTGGTAAATGATGCAGTCTTAAATAGTAGCGGAGTACCTGTTAGGGGTATTTTATATTAAATAACCCATAGACGTCTGTTGTTTTATGAATAGTTATTGTGAAAATAGTTCCAAATTCCAGCTCCGCTTGCGTCCAGCGGCTTCATGCGGATCATTCGATGTCGTCGATCTACCTTGTCAGATGCATGACAACGCCACGTTTACCCATTAAAGGTCACCATTCCAGCAACTTGGGACCCCTGGTCCATCAGTTCTACGCGCAATGTGCCCGGCCATGTCACTTCAGCGTCACGATACGTTGAGCTTTATAAGTATCTCTAGTTAATTTAAGGATCTCCTCGTTTCACCACGCAGATATACTCTGGATTTTACCGGATCTCCTGATTTTACCACGCAGAGATACTCAAAGCATAGTTCTCTATGAAACTCACAGTTAGCTACCACGTTTCAGTGCCGTAACTAACAGCCTAAAAGTTTGTAAAGGGTAGACCAAACTCTTCAAACGGTTTTATGTGACTATTTACAAATCTGCAACAATATGCTGAGTCGCGACCATTTTGTTTCTGCGTTTATGGGTGCATATGATACTCGTAGTTTAAGTTGTAACGTCTACACTTGGCGACTTGGCCGGCCTACTAAGCTTAGGGAGACGTACCAGTGGCACTACGTACAACGGAAGGTTCCGGCCGACTAAGGACGGAGACAAGCCCAGGAGAAAGCAGAAGAAGAGGAATAACGTCTAATTCCTTTTTTTTTCTAACTATTTACTTTTTATTTCACTTGTGTTTTATTGCAGAAAAATTTGTCGGTTCAGATTTAAAAAAGATACGGACTAACGTTGCTCATAATTATAGCTAACCTTTTGAAAGTCGGTTGATATAAAAATCGCAATATTACATACAGATAGCCAACACATAATACGCTGCGACACTGACGGTCGAGGATATAAAAGATAACATAGAACCAATTGTATCGGTATTAAAGTCGAAATATGCAGCTGATTTATTCTGGTGAAGGAATACCAGGAAGCTGGCGCGAGGCCAAACGATTGCTTCCGAGCAAAGATACAGCTATTCAAGGATTTGACCGGCACGGCGTGGCAGGAAGCGGTGTAAGGAAAGAGCGATAAGAATTCGCATTTACTTTGTTGTACACACTTGACCTATCGTTTTCAACTCTGTTTCTAGGTAGGGAGGTCTTTTAAACCTACTGCGGATATGTTAGTATTTTCGATTCTGGGAAATATAAAGCTTTAAATTTTGAATCGTTGTTAAACTCAACTCTCATCGTCGTCTTAACCTGATTTTCTTCTAGGAATTTTCACACTCCTTAATATTGTGTTGCTCGTATTCAGCGGGTTCCACCTAGTTTTTAAGTACGGGGTTGCCAATCCAGCATCTTTAAGAACTCAAAGTCCACCGGTCCTCTGAGCTACGTGCTTTACTTACTAAGGTACCAGCGGGTAGAAAGAGCCGGTGTCTATCAAGGTCTATTGCCACAAAAATACATTTGTTACACATTTATTTAGATTCCATTCACGAACACTTCTAAAGGACCAATCAGAAGGCTAATATTTAAAAGGGTAACATCACGGGATGAGCCATCTCGTCAATAGCTACGATGCCGTCCGATGAGTAGGTCTACGTTACACATTAGCAATAATTTTCGGTAAAGTGTAGAATTTTAAAGCTTATAATATATGAATTTTACGTAATCTCTAATTGATGAATTCAAGAAAATCATTTTTCCGGACAAATCAAGGAAAGTTCACTATTAGTTTACTTTCTATGTACATTTTTTAATAAATTTTATAAAACAAGCCTAAGGAGTCTAACAAGAGCCACATTCCAGGCGGGCAATAGAGGCCGCTGGCCGGCCCTTATAAAACTTAGATATCTATATAGATATTTTTACATACTTAGTGCATATAATTGGATTATTTCTTGGTTATGTTTTCAAAAGATTTACTTAAAGAGAAGGAAAGAATAAAGAAATCCAAATCAAAATGAAAATAACATAAAACAAATCTCAAGGAACTGAAAAAAAACACAAAATACAAGTGACAGACTCTAGAAAGATAACTTCAGCAAGAAACTAAAATGAATAGATTATTATTACATAAGGTACTGCCACGCATATGATACAGAACGTTGTGAAGATATACGTCAATGCCCACTCTGGCGAAAATGGTGTCATGTTTAGTGACTAAGATTTAAGTAAATATATCATATGCTACCAAACACTTAATGAAAGTTTTATATTGTAATTATATACTTCATATGTCTAATAAGGGCCACTATTTTTTTTTGTAATTTAATTATATTTGATTCTTATTTCCTGTCCCTAGTTAAACTCCAGGTAGGGTAGGGCTGCCTGGAGGCAGGAATTATAATTTGTAACTTTTTGTATATATATATATATATTTTTTATTTAGTTTAGTTTTTAATTATTCTGTTATATAATAGTGTCATATTACATACATATGGGTCATAGTTAACAAATAAAAAAAATATATTATTACTATTAGATAAGTTTAAGTTATCACTTCTGTAGGGCGTTTCGAGACGCACATGATTTTTTTAATAGTAATAGTTGTGGACCAAGCGGATAGCTCACCTGATAGATAGATAGACTGTGATAAAATATAGTCCTACAATAAGCCACCCTATGTCCATCAACCTGAGGCGTAGGTGCTAAGCCTCATATAACTGTTATCACACCGGCAACCACGCCCTTCCAGAAAAAAGTATGGCAGAGGTACTTTCCCGGACGAGCTCGGACATAAAAACTCTACTAATCTAAATTTAAATGTATTCTTATCTGCCATCACCACGGCATTCCTTTTATAAGTAACGCTTAATCTAAGGAGATTCCTAGGCATACGTGTACCGCTATATACAATAGTTTTCAGTTTAGAGTTGGGGAAAAGATTTTTTTTCTATAGACATCGCCTAGATCATTGGGCACCCCATTAAAGTGGTTCCTAGGTTTAGAGAAAATGAACATTAGTGTATTCAAGTGAAACGTTGTAATCGCTGCATCTCACAACGTGGAACCTCCACTGGCTTGTCATGACAAACACTATCCCATACTTGTACCATAATGTGCATATAACAATTTACCGACTTCCGTATAATAGCAATATTTATTCGGCTCCGATATAAATGCTTATATTTATTTTCTAAGAATTTATTTGCGATATAAATTCGATTCGTTGCTCATACCTATTATTTCTCTGTGTTTACTAACTTTTTTAGGCACGATTATTATAAAACGATAACGACTAACGACTTTTTCTGCGTTTTTTTTGTGGTATGTATCCATCTCTAGAATGCAAAATATCACCACAATCCCTGTTGTGGTAGAACATTATAACAAAAAACGTATATATATATAAACGTATATATATAATAGGTAGGCATTTATAATATTAGTTTAAATACATATTTATTTTTTTACTTTATGTAAGTTCGCTATCCTTCTCCATTTCTCCGACTGCTTTGGGTCGTGGAGAAAAATCTCAAAACAAGATAATTGTTTTCTTGTCCATATCTTTTCTTATTTGTGATTAGAAAGTAAGAAAGAAGAAGAAAGAAAAAATCTTTATTCATGTTAAATGTTAAACAGGATATAATATAGAGACAGAATGTATATCAGACAGAAAGGGTGTACGGCTCAGCAATTGCAATATATTATAGGTACATGCATGACGCTGATTTTCAGCTAAGACCCAAGTGACGTTATAGAAAACGCAATAGAAAAAAAATGCAAAGCAGGTTATTCCCACTAAAGTGATAGAAGCACTTCATTTGGTATAAAATAATAAATAATACGATACCTTTTTAATGTGTAACTGTACTGATGGTTAGATAGTCGCTATTTTTATGTCTGATAAGAAGACTCAAGGTCACTCTGTGAGCGATGGAGCTTGGAGTATCTTTACGTGCTCAAATCTTTAATTAGTAAATCCGTAGAACTAGAGTTACCGACAAAGCTAAAAGAGTCGCGAAGCTAAAGTGGCAATGGGCGGGCACATAACATGGAGAATCGATGTACGTTCGGGTCCCAAGGTGCTGGAATGGCGACCTCGCACTGGTAAACGCAGCGTTGGTAGAGATGGTGGAGGTCCACCCCCGACGAGGTGGACGGATGACATAAAGTGAGTCGCAGAGAGCCGGTGGATCCAAGCGGTACAAGACCCTACTATTTGGAACTCCCTAAAAAAGACCATTGTCCAGTAGTGGACGTCAAATAAACATGGAACTACTCTCAGGACCTACCTTTTAAATTAATAGGAATCACCTAAAACGATAACCTAATAGAAAGTTAGACGTAAGCATTGACGAACCTTTTGATACATACCTTTTTAGGAATCGTATTGAAAACCTGAAATTTCCTCTTTTTTTATCTGTTAGAAGAAACAAAGGCAAGCTACAGCTTCAGTTAAACAAAGTAAAAAATCTAGGTTAAACAAGACTACCGGATAGCGACATTATACTTAGTACAAAGTTTACTCGCTTGCGTAAACATTTCTAAAGGGCATAACTTGTACAAGTTACTCGCATTTGCGGTTGCAAAGTTTGGCAAGTTTCGACAAATACACAAGTAAAGTCAACAAGCATAAGCTTAGGATTTCGGCCGTGGTCTGTACTTAGGGCACTCGAGAACGCAGCGGCCAACATCGTGACCCAAGGGCACCGCCTAAGCATTACTGAATGAACGGTTACTATGAAGAAGTAGGAGGTATAAATGCAACATTGTTTGAGTAAAAGGTGCTTTTAACGTTTCTGGAAGCAATATTTTTTTAACCAATCCAAATCGGTGGTTGCAAAACTTAGCACGGGTGACAAAAAAAATTAAAACTATTTCCTTGAGAGCTACCTCAAACATTTTCATTGCAGTCATTATAAACATATTACCGGTCCACTATAGGTTGCGGGCTTCCCCCAGAATAAGATGCGCTTTGACCACCACTCTGACCAAGCTGGGACAGGTAGACTTCACACACCTTTGACAACATATCGAGAAATCTTACGTTATATAGAAAAATAATCAGCTATATATACAAATCTGACTTTAAAATCTTTACCCAAAAATGGAAGTTCATTATGGTATCGGTGTATATTTCATAATTATCTTCACTATATATATATATATATCCTTGAAAGACTTTAGTCTGTGTGTATTGTTTTAAGTGAGAAATCGTTACATCGTTTGTGTAAAATCTATAAATTTTTAAAATGAACGACAAATGTCATAATTTGAAAACTCTATCCAATATTAGCAAATAAACGTACCTTCAGTGTTAAGTATGTTAGTTAACAACTTAACAGGCACTGCATTGTCCATCAATTCATTGAATAGCAGAATGATGTTAAATCTTAATCGCACAATATTTTAAAAAATGTTAGTTAAAAGTATTTTAAGGTAATTTCTCTGTCTCTAATTCTGGCTGATTAGTGCTCAAGAACCCTTATTATAGTGGCTGGCGTTTCGTTTGTTCGTTTGCACAGAGGTTGTAAGCGGCTTAAAACTTTACTACACTGGATATGTGAACCAATATTATCAGTTTACATTCTTCAACGAATATTATAGACTGTAAATAATCTATACGTATAATAAAACTGAAACTGGAATATTTCTGTACATTTAATATATTTTTAAAATTCTGACCGGAGGATGCTTTATAATGGATACTGAATCTACTGAACGGATTTAAATAAAATTTGGTACAGTGGTAGCTGATATTCCGGGGCAGATAGGATACTTTTTATCCCGATAAACAATAAGTTTTCTCCGGGAAATGGGATGACAATTATTATCAATTTTACTTCATATCTCCGGTAAATTCGAACCGATTTTAATAATTCTTTATTTCTTTTATTTGAAAGTGTATAATATCAAGCATGTATTGTCTTATTTTAATAAGGATCTGATTAATAATGTCGGAGATAAAGGACGTAACTCTTCACAAATAACAGCAAGTCGCAAGGCGTATGAAACAACGATGGAATGCATGCGTACCATCCTACTAATATTAAAAATGCGACAGTTTGTGAGGATGCATGAATGGATGGATGTATGTATGTTTGTATTAACTAAAATAATGACAACTTACTAACTCAGTATACCACGTAAAATAATAGTAGGTACATAGCTAGTCACGATGATTATAATGTTAGTATCAGATCTATTCGGACGAAGTCGCGAGGGTCCGCTAGTTTGAAATAAAAAAATTAACTTAAGATGCTATGATGAGTAAGATCATTACAGTAACGCCCATACTCGAACGAAACTAGTCGGATAAACAACGACCAAAATCATCCCTAAGCAAGGCTGAATTATTTCTTAAGATGGCATATAAAAGCATAATTCCGATGAAGTGGGATTACGTTGAGTAATTCTCTAATTCTGAGAGTTACTAAGAACTGTAAGAGGTTTAGCAGGTGCCACCTTGATGTAGACTAGGAGTGGGTGAATAAAATTAACGAGGTATTATAAATTCAAACTTTTCGTATTATTATAATAAAATCACCAAAAAAAGGAAATCACTGTCTTAATTCTTCTCTAAGAAAAAATATAATTAAAATTAATTCAAAGAGATTTAAAATCATCAATCAGCAAAATAATCAGTTGGTCAAAAGCTGTATGCTTTTCTAACAAATAACATTTTGTTGAAAGGAAAACTATATATATTCATTCCTATATGATCTTCAACCACACCAGCACATAAAAAAGTGGCCTAACTTATAACAGCCTTTATATTTAGCGTGGACTTTTAAGTAAATAGTTTTTATTCAAATAGAAAACGAATGCACGTCTGTAATACTGAAAACTTAAATCGAAAAGCTCTCGTATTTCCAAACGTACCTTTGAGTAGGCACTTCTCGTCTACATTTCTTGGGAGTAAATTATGGATTCAAAATTTATTCAAGCGTTTTGTCGTCGACGTTTTTGCATATCGGCTCTCCTACTATGTTATTTTTTTACTGCCTCATTGAAAGCATGCGCCAATGTTGAGTTACATTGCTGCTCTGGTTTGAAGACTGGACGGAAATTTCATTCAAATTCACCTATGGTTGTTATGACTTGTAAATAAACTGAACATTTCTTTCGTATTTCAATTGAAGCTAAGTTAGTGGTAGTCTAGGAGACAACAATGAACTTTTATGTTGCATCCGACAATATAGCTATAACTACTGGTAGATATTACTTAATTAAAATGTCTCGTATATTTACTAAATAATTTATTATCTACTAAATTATTACTAATTTGAAAGATAACACTGTGACATTAATGAGGATTTCATCGGTTAGAGAAAATATGGATTTTTTGGGAAAGAGATTATTAGATATATTTTAAAAATGTGTATTTTTGTTATATTACTGCTTAGAACATTTATTATTTTGAGAGGTCTTTGTTTTTTAATTTATTAATAGATAATAAGCAAATTCTGCTTTAATTTGTTAGGAGAGCTAATTTCAACTGGTTACTTAACGTTCAGATTATTTATCTTTTTAAATGTTACTTCTAAGTGCTATTTTTATAACATGCAATTATTTTCTGGTCCAAATCAATTAAAAGAAACTGTCGATAGAAGTGAAAATTAAATCTTTGTACATATATACACGGTATACATATAGCACAACACATTTTATTGTTTTTTGTTCACCCAACGCGCATATAGGAGTTTCACTTTACGAAATCCTTCATAAAGATACTATTTTAAGCATAAACACTTTCAGCTAATTTTTATTAAATATAACACTGAATAGTTATGATGATATGACATGATGCAGCTTAAGATGTAATGCTCTTGTTTACTAGTTATGTTTCGTAAGACGAAAGCCGAATTATACGTGTGCAATAGAAATTACAAGCAAAACGCTTCACATGTGCCGTGGGATATCATTTGCCAAATACGTACATAACGCGATATCTATGATGGGAGAACAAAAGTAAGTCACGATTGGTTATATACCCATAAGTGAACAGTTAGACGGCTTATCTTATATATAATATATATTTCTTGTGTGCGTGTGTATGTCACTGAACTCCTCCTAAACGGGTGGACTGATTTGAATTAATTTTTTGGTATGCGTTTGGGTGGCACCCTGAATTGTTTAGATTCACAAATCAGCCCAACAGATGGCGCTGGGGTCCGCTAGTATTTATTGTAAATATTAAGTTTGATTTGTAATTATTATTACTTATAACTTAAATTCTGATTTTGAATTGTAATTGAATAAATAAATACATACACCTTACATTTACCTGATCGGTTTTTAGATATAATTTTATGAAATTCATAAGTCATACAAAGTACCTACTAAAATGTCTTAAAGAGCCAACTTCAGGCAGGCCAAATAAAAGCATATGATCTGTTCCAGTTTAGGCACTTAGTTTAGAATGTATCGATGTAACCGAGGTGGTCTCTCGAGCTATAAGAGGACTTTTATTGAAAAAGCACAAAAGCGGGACACGTTAAAATCTTGGGAAGCTTCCACATTAAAATTCAGCGATCAAGTTCGCCAGCCGGCGCCGGCGGTGAATTCCAAAAAACTTCTCGACATTCGCGCGAGGCCTGAGGTCGCCAAACTATTGTTGGTTGATTTTTTGGGTAGATCGCAATATAAAACAAATGCTCTTTTATCATTTTCACCCTCAGCCTGTGTGTTCTTCCTCTGCCATAGACGAGGAAGGTTAAGAGCTGTGATCCCCCACCATGCTGCAATGCGGTGTCGCGTTCTTTAACGGTTACGATCATGTGTTCCCCGAACCTACGACTTAAACGACGGCCCTACGACGCGACGTGCTACATGGTGGAACACAGTAATTTCCCAACTCCGGTTTGGAAGAATTTTTAAAAGATGAATAAACACGTTAAATGTCTGCCTTAAAAACCATACTACCTTATATGTTTCTTATTCTTAATGACAAGGTTGCTTGGAAGCTTCAGGCTCCCCTTTTATCTCTCACAAGATATAAAAATGAATGTGAAAATGAAAATGTAAATAGTTGTTTGAAAAGAGCAACTGCTGAGTTTCTTGCCGGCTTCTTCTCGGTAGAATCTGCCTTCAAAACCGGTGGGAAAGTCACTACAAACAGGCAGACTTGACGTTTCAACAGTGCTTATATTAGGCCTATTTAAAATAAATGAATTTTAAATTTGTCTTGGAAACCAAATCCCCTGAAGAGTAGTGAATCCCCTGAGTTGGAGTAGTGCCCCTCCAAAAGATATAAATAACTTTGGGAATAACTGAGCTAAACTAAACTATGAAAATTATTTACGATACTTTCACATAATTCGCAAACCTATAAAATTGCTTTAAAACTTGAAATTTTACGAAGCTGTTCTCGTTATTCTTTAACTGAACGTTAAATAAAAGTTTATGGCGTGAAGTAAAGTTTATTGGGGGAGTATCGATTCCTTTGCTTGCATGTCGTTTTAATGAATCGACCAATATATGATGTACGATTATATTCAAGTTTTACGATACTATCCGTAGTATTCATAACTTTATTATATCGTAAAATAAGGGGTCTTATACGTTTGTCAGCTTTGTCTATTAATGTCTGAGGTATCTTATTTCTGAAATTATCACCAATTTTTCGCTTTTTGGTTTGCTTATTTGTTTATAGCGAGGCAGATGTATATAAAGACCGACCGGATCTACGGCTTAGTGTTCTCTCATAGGTACGGAAGGGATAGCTTCATAAAGGCCTAAATGCAATCATCCATGCAGTTATCGGCTTATGTGTTGCTTAACCAGGTCAAACGACTATAACGTTATTATATAAGTGGGCCACACCTTCCTCATTAGATGGATAGTCCAAAGCCACTAAAAGTCCCGCTGTTGGGCGCCTTGTAATCAAAATGTCGGATGTGGAGAACAAACGCACGACGCTACTCAAATGTGGTCTATCGATTATTATATGTTAGTGATAATAACAGAAACTATCAGCTTAACATACTCTCAGGCCCACAAGAGTGGACTTCGCTTATTTCCTAAATACGGGCGAGTGCTGAGAATTTCTTAACTAAACCACCTAAAAAATAATAGTTAACTAAATTTTCAAAAGGTTTTTAGGTTTCTATTTTTATTCATCTCACTAGATTTAATTTAAGTGTGTGGTTCTTGCTCCAGACGGGCGATAATTCTTGCGACTCAGTCTTGCACTATAGCAGTATTATCGAATGTGGGTTTCATGATACACATTACCTTATGATCGCCTTATTTTGTACTTTTTTTAACTGTGAAACTGTTAATTGAAATAAACTATTTATTATTTACTGATATTATAAATGCAAAAGTGTTTTTGTTTGTTTGTCTGTCCCTTACGCCGAACTAAGCAACCAATCAACATAATATTTGTCTTTGAGTTAATTTAGACACAAAGAGTAACAAAGGCTACTTTTCTGCGAAGAAGACAAACTGTTCAAACGGGATTTGTAAATAACAGTATTAAAACATCGACTGCGTTTATTACGCAGGTAACAGTTACAACCTAATAGTGTTAATAGTGTGTGTAGAAGAAGTAAAGCGACGTATGACAGTAACTAGAAAAAACTGAAGAAAATATGGAGGAGTCGTAACATTAAGGCCACTAAAATCCATCCGGCTTGTACAACTTTTTTTTCCCATATTTTTATACGCCGCGGAAACGAGGACTTTGCGAGAGGTCGACAAGAGGAAAATTGATGCTTAAGAGATGTGGTGTTGGAAACGTATGCTCATGGAACGAATTTCGAACCAATAATTCCCCAATTAGAAAACTCGACATCACGCGACGTGTTTCAACATTAGTGCATAGCCGCATATTGAAACTCTTCGGAGAGACAACAAGTCTTTGCTATGCAGGGAAAGGTAGAAGCATGCGATGGACCGATCAGATCAAATCTGCAGTGGGAGGTCCCTTGCATACTATCTGCAAATATATTATAGAAGTTGCGAATGATCGTGAGGAGAGTAACAACTGCCACAATGTCCCACCGTGATGACCGCGACCATTCGACAAGAGTGCTTCGTCTAAGCAGAGTACTGGGGCACATATTTTGGATAGTGCAATATCAATCTTTCAAAGACTCAATATTTTACCCTTACCCTGCGTGTATATTCATTGTTGTTGTATTTCTAGGTTTATATTTTGGTTCATTATTTAATTTTAAGTTGACACTGTTTTGTACTTTGACAATTTAATTTCACAATTTTTGATACCTTAATTTTCTGACATTTTGTATAAATTGGAGAAATATTTTTTTAATTAAGGTGTTATTATAATTTGCATGCCATAGAATGGCAGATTGTAGCACGTAACTTGTTATGTTTTATTATAAGATCAAATTTGTTAACCTGCAATCACGCAAATAAAGATTTTGATTTGAATTTGAATTTGAGTGTTTCGCCCAATCTGGGAATAGAACCTAGGATCGGACTTGTAGGCAGTACAGAACCTGTATTAAAAGATGAAACCGTCGCTAAAATAATCGCTTTTAATCTCACAATTTCCACAGTGAAGTCGTTAAAACTGTGCACCGTCAACCGCTGTAACCCTTCTTTGAAAAATAGCATGCCGACTATGGGCGTTAATTAAAATCACAGAAATAGCTCCCTGCCAGCCCCACACCGAATGCGGAGCGATTTAAAAAAAGTAGTTCTAGTTCGTTCAAATAGTTTGCGCTCTTTGAAAGCGGCCACTGACATAAGAGCGTCGGCTACTTCAAAGACTCGGCAAGTACTTAACACCTGCAGTTTACATTGGTGCATCACCGCTGGGACAATTCAGATGACTTATATTTATTATTTTGATTTACAGTTGTTTTATTATTGAATCAAACGAAGTAGAATAATAAACAACGTGATTCGAAGGATGCTTGTTTGAGTTGACATATCTACTACTTATTGTTTTTGAACGTACTGTAGTTTGATACAAAAACAAAACGACTTCAAATTTCAATATAAGCGTTTTACATCTAGCAAGCTATGGTCTCCCTAACTTCCATGAATTTGATAAAACAGATTGGCCGCTTCTAACCTAACCTCAAATAATATGAAAAATGAAAAAATATTTATTATCAAAAACATCATTTACAGATTCCATGTTACCGATGGTACCCACACTAGGTAATCCTATTTCGTGGGTGCCTATTTACAATTTAACAGCTTAAATTTATGTTGTCACTCGAATTACAATTCGTACAATACACTCTAATTATTGATAAAGTTGCATTTTGTATGATATTACGCTAGACACAAGAAAAGTTTTTCTGTTGAATCATAGGTTAAGGTAGCAAGCCAGGTAACAATTTTTGCTTTTGCCTGTTTTACGGAACAATGTTTAATGTCACAAATACTGGTAACTTTATTATAAATAAAGGAGTCTATAAATGGACTGAAACATTTAGCAAAGCTCGACTTGATTCTTGGCAACGGGACCTTAAAGACCCGACGTTTGAGTAGAGTTTTATAATCTTTAGTGGATATTATTGACTGATGAACTCTAAGTATATTATCAAAATTATGCTTAATTTGCTATACTCCGCGAAAAGCAGGAGAATCTGTGTGGTGTAATTTATAATTTCTTCAATCCTTATACTCCACGCCAAACAGATCTTGGGCAATATACCCTCTACGCACGTTTCGCTCCGAAACCGGAGCATCCTCAGGAGATGTTGACTTTACAATGAATAATTGTTAAGTTGACTTAACTCGAAGTGAAGATTTTTCCGGCTAAGTTTGTTGTGGGCTCTTCTTAGACCAGGGCTCGTTTGGAACCCTCGTGGCTTTAGGTTTAAGTTGGCAAACGAAGTTATCACCATCCCCTTACAATTATGTAAACATATTATATGTATGAACGCTTCATAAGTGCCTTTGATAGGCCTACATGAAAAAAGAAATTTTGAATTTGAATTTTTTGAAAGTAAACATAATATATTTTCAAATTTATACAAAAGCTTTTTTTCTTTTTCACTAAATGATTTTTAGTGAAATAAAAAATAAACTAAAAAGCTTTTGTATAGCTTGATCTTTAGTGGAAATTGTCCTTGTCCGGGTTTATAATTAGAGCATTGTGTAAGCGGACGCGGACGAACCCCGCGGTTCTGTCGGCGACGGCCCGCTGTCGGCAGATTGAAAACTATGCGCTTGTAATCTGTATTTCCGCTGAACTTTATAGCACAAAACTTGCGGTAACAAAAGGATTTGATGACGTCATCGGGAAAATTCGCCTCCATTGCGTGGCCAAGCTATATTTCATATCAATAATTGTTATAAACTAGCGGATACTTGCGACTTTGTCAGCGTTGGATTGATGCAATGATAAATGTATGCTGTCACTGACTTTTTTAACCCCTGACGCAAAAATTATGTTATATTATAAATGATGTGAGTACGTGTGTGCGTGTATGTGTATGTGTGCTTGAATTAGATATTTGGAAACGGTGATAGCCCAGTGGGTAGTACTTCGACTTCTCTTTCGGGGGGCGAGTACGAATCGCAGCATGCACCCCTTTTTAAGTTACGTGCGTTTTAGTCAATTACCACTTGCTTCAACGATGAAGGAAATCCTCGTGAGGAAACTTGCATACCTGAGAGTTCACCATAATGTTCTCAAAGGTGTGTGTAGTCCACCGATCCGCACTGGATCAGCGTGGTCATTCCATACACATGTATAATTTTGATACAAAAATTTAATTGGTTTTTTAATCGCCATCGTAACTACGCATACAATAATTCAAATAGCACGCTCGCATATTCAGTCAAGCCATGTGATAACGTATTAGATACCAAAACATATTCTTGCATCATTTGAGTATTAAACAAGAATGGAGTGTATCGAAAATGCAGATTTATATCAAAGTACAATGTCATGTATATCATTAAAATTATTTCTAATCATCAAATTCTTCTATATTAGAAACTATTTATTAATTAAATAATAATTATCAGTTTATTAGTTAAAAATGCTAATTAATGTAATAAAATATCCGGGATAAATAAAGTTATAGTTACAGTATTAAGAACATACAGAACCGTCATTCAGCTATTATTGCATGCAGTGCATTGTGTCCAAAAACAGTGAAAATACGCACTTCTTACTTCTAACTATACCCGCGTGACAGCTCGCAACAGCTCATAAACTTTCCCCATTTTTACCATTTTATGGTACCTAAACGTTTAGAGGTAAAATAATTACTGTTAAATGGAGTGAAGTAACTAACAGTACACGGTACTCTGTATTTTCTTAATTCTGTGCCCTCTTTATAAAATTACTGAAAATAAATATAAATAAATATACTACGACAATACACACATCGCCATCTAGCCCCAAGGTAAGCGTAGATTGTGTTGTGTTATTTAGTTTAAACATATAAAAGAAACTAAGGTGTGCTTTTCTTTTTAATAATAAAGCAATGCATCGTGTGTAAAGTGTGAACAGCCTTGCCTTTTTATGTCGAAACTGGAATGTATACATCCTTAAATAAAACATTATGAGTTAAGTTAGTGATATGATTGTTTGTTCGTATAGAAAGGGAAAAAATATTACTAATATATATATATATTAATGGCTTATTCAACTATAATAATACATATTAGAATGCTAAAAAATTCATTCATTTATTTCAAGTAAAGTATATTGGTCCTTATTCACGAAGCTGTATTAGGTACTAGCTGTTGCCCGCGACTACGTCTGCGTTTGATTTTGTTTTTTGATGTGGCATTCAATTGTCATTCAAGTATTCAGTATCGCTAAGCCTTAAATGAGGGGTTTGCTGTTGTCCGCTGAGGAGTTCTGTACTCTATTTCCAACTACATTCATCAGATCTGCACAAAGTTTTGGCAAAATTATAATCGCATACATATTATAATCGCTATCGCTGTCGCTATAAATCGGTTATAATTTGTCGGAGTTATGGTGTAAAATCGTCAAAAACTCATCCCCTCTCCCAAAGGAACCGAGCTTAATGTCGGGATAAAAAGTATTCTATATTACTTCTAACCCTTTCAAGAATATGTGTACAAAGTTTCATGAGGGTCGGTTAAGAAGTTTTTGCGTGAAAGCGTAACAAACAAACTTACATTGACATTTATAATATTGGTAGGGATAGGGACTAGGGATAGGGATAGGGATGTCAAACCAGAACCGACAGTATAATGTTTAATGCACACGTGTTGTTTCTTACGATTTTTTATCAATACACTTGCGAAAAAATAAGTTATGTATGTAACGTTAAAATAGTTATGTTTGACGGCCGATCGGCGCAGCGGGCAGCGACCCTGCTTTCTGAGTCCAAGGCCGTTGATTCCATTCCCACAACTGGAAAATGTTTGTGTGATGAACAGGAATGTATTTCAGTGTTTATATGTATATTATAAGTATTTAAGTATATTGTTCATAAAAATATTCATCAGTCAACTTAGTACCCATAACACCGGGATAGCCATAGTGTGCCTGCTAACCAGGAAGCGGCCGTATCGCACCATGTTCATGTTACGTCGGCGCAGCAAATTCCGGAGGCTAGCTTTGAGTCGTGACGCGATAACTTTTTTACCACGAATCCTATGGGAATTAATTGTAAGAGCTAGGGAGGTTAGGTTAGGCTAGGGAGCTCGTGCCACAAATCGGCCGAACATAGTTAATAAGTTTAGTTCTAATACTATAATAATTAATAACGCAATTCTTAGACTAATAAATTTATATTAGTCTTAACATCTTTTTATTCTGCACACTGCTGCGAACCTAATTATAAGTGGCTAGATGGCAATGTGTGTGTTGTCGTAGTATATTTATTCATTTATTTGAAAAAAAAAAAAAGAAGAGTTTAAACCAACCTTGACCAAGCTAAAAATAATGTAATTAAATTTTGTCTGTCCGACAAAATCCGAATGTCCGAAAACAAATGAATGGAATTTGACGTTTTTTTAAAATTAAAAACAATAATAAATTGCAAGCAATGTTCTAAGCTTTTAATAAGGCAAAAAACAGAACGATAGTAGACTGCAACTATTTATATAAGACCTCCAACTAGTAAGGAAACTTGGAGTTAAACATAAACACATTAACTTAAGACCTCAGAACTTGACTTCAACGGAATTGCGACCCCGATGCTCTCTTATAGAGCAGTACCCCCACGTGAGGCGCACGGCGTATACCGCCACACCTTTGTTGTAAGTCTAACACTAAGAGCTTCTTAATAAATACTTAAGTTTACTCACTACTTCAGACTTAAGTTCACTTCAGGTATGGGAAAACTTGCAGCTACCCGCAAATTTGAATATCGGCACACATGCAAAGCTTAAAGAGGCCTATCGGATACGATAACTGATGTATCCATAACAATGTTATTAACTAGCAAGCCCGCTACTTCGCCTGCATTTTAATTCGGTAGTGTTAAAACCAGCATACTTCTCCCGGAGTAAAAACATGCAAAATTTCTTCTTTCTTAACTGTACGAGTCATGTACAGTTTACAAGAGTTTTTTTTAATACCCCGATTATTATGTAAATGTATATATATATATAAGAATATATTATTGATTTGCTAATAATACTCAAAATAAATAGTGATATAGATTTATTAGCTAGAAAACCTAGCTGGGAAAATTAGCTACTTTAGACTTAACTAAAGTTTGCTTACATCTGGAAATCTTACAGTAACCCGTAACTTCTGCACACTCCTTACAAAAATAATTAAAAACATCCTCGAAATCGGTTTCGCAGAGGTAAAAAGGGGATTCCGCAAATTTTGTACTTTTTTGCACCCAAAAACAAAATTCAAAAAATAACAAAGGTACAAGTAATTAAAATTTGTATAACAAAGGCGGCCTTATCACTTTAAGTCATTTCTTCCAGGCAAATATTTTGAGAAATTGACCTATTGAATTATTTTAGCGGTTCGCAAAGTACTAAAAATGTATAAATATTACATAAATAAATAAATAAATATATACTACGACAATACACACATCGCCAAAGTAAGCGTAGCTTGTGTTATGGGTACTAAGTTGACTGATCAATATTTTTATTAATAATACACATAAATACTTATAATATACATATAAACACCTTGACACTGAAAAACAGTCATGTCCATCACACAAACATTTTCCAGTTGTGGGAATCGAACCCACGGGCTTGGACTCAGAAAGCAGGGTCGCTGCCCACTGCGCCAATCGGCCGTCAAACATACATAATATTTTTTTTATTTTTTTATTATAACCTATCCTAACCTAACCTAATACAAATTTCATCCTCTGTATCCTTTTTACTTACAGTGCAACATTAGAAAAGAATCATTTTTGAAATAATAAATTGTCTTCAGCCTCTCACATACTCTATCGATTTCTTTTAGAACATGATAAAGTGATACTTTGTCAGGTTTTGAAACTAAGTGTTTCTCACGTGATATATGTTTTATTTTTCAATCTATTCTGAACCTCCGTTATAAAACAGGATATCGCTTTCTAAAGTTTATAGCACGTCTTTCGTCGTTATCTTTTTTAGCGTTTTTTTTATTCCTCTAAATGCGAAGCCTTTGACTGAAATCCCACCTGATGGTAGGTGATGATGCAGACTAAGATGGTAATGGTAACCTGTTACGAGTATTGCAGCTATATTTACCCGTACTCCAAATCGGTATGTGCATCATACATCAGAAACGCTTACTCTAATAATTACCTACAGAGGTTTCTAATGTGATGTCGTGAATAAACACATTTTATGTACTTACATTGCAAAGGCTGGCTGAACCCTACGACATGAACTGTAGTATTGTACGCCTTCAAAGAAGTCTGGAATAGTACCTGTTTATCTCCAAATGATAACTCACAGTAACCATTTTTCTCTTAAAAATTTTACGAAAAATTATGGGCTATTTACAAAACTATTTTAAACAATACAGTATTGTACAGCAGTGTGAGATGTCATAAAATTCACCAATGGTATAGTATTGTCTATGGAATAAACGTGTTTTTCTACATTCTTTAAACTTACGTAAAAATAAATCTATAATTTCCCACAGAGGTTTTCCGCACTTTTCTAAAACGATGTGTTAATATCACCAATTTATGTCCGTTCCTAGTAAGTAGATTGTTTATATCCACTTTTAAATACATTGCGAAGCTACTGTAGGTATACCTATTTCTTAAAAAATTTCACGGAGGGATTCGATCCCGATTCGATTCTGATCTAAGTTTGTGTATTGATCGCACCTCGTTTTTTTTTATATATAGTATCTATATCAGCTGCTCTGCCCCACAGCAAGTTGTCGCAGAACATAACACTGTGATAGTGCGCAAAATAAAAAAAATTAAAAAGAGACAGATATATCAGCTAGTCGCGAAGCTGACGTGTCATCATGGTGCGGGGCACAAAGCACGAAAACCGATGGATGCGCTTGCGTACCATTTATAACCTCAAGGGGTGGATAGTATCATAAAACTCACAAACAACCCACTGGGCGCAAGCGGCACAAGGCCGATTCCGTATTAAATACTAATATCGAGATGCCTATTGAGTCGATATAATGATTGAGATAATGTGGTCTACAAGGTGTTCCAGGTTAAAGAATAATTTCTTAAAGAATAATTCTACATATTCACTTACAGGGAAATCAGATTGATCTAATATTATTTGATTCACATTAAACTTATTATTAGGAATACATTTCGTCATCATCATCATTTCAACCAATTGACGTCCACTGCTGGACATAGTTCTTTCGTAGGGAGTTCCACAATCCACGGTCCTGGGCCGGTTGCCTCCAGCGGCTCCCAGCGACTCGCCTGATGTCATCTGTCCACCTTGTTGGGGCCAACCTACGCTGCGTTTACCGGTGCTGGGTCACCATTCTAGCACCTTTAGACCCCAACGTCAATCGATTTTCCGAGCTATGCTACGACTCGCTGAGCTACGTCGGTAACTCTTGTTGTTCCACGGATCTCCTCATTTCTGATTTGACTACGTAAAGATACTCGTAGCATACCTCTTTCCATCGCCCACTGAGTGACTCTGAGCCTTCTTATGAGGCCCATAGTTAGCGACCGCGTCTCAGATCCGTAAGTTATCACTGGCAACACGCACTGTTCAAAGACCATTCGTGCCCATCCGAGTTGGATTCGGCGGTTCATCGCCGGTACGGTATATATATACATTATTAAGAATCTACCCTCAGAATCTTTGATATCCGTAGGTTGCGAAATGCGGAGTCATTGCCATAGCGTAACTATAAGCGGTATTACAATTGAGATAGTATGCGATTTTTTGGTTTGCTTATAAAAATTGTAAACGACTTCGCATTTTCACTTCCTTCGGAAATTTGTTGTAGACCACACCTTCAAATTTCACATTTCTTGGCCCGAGGCAGGTTCTAAGACGTGTAAGTAAAATGTAGTCTCCTCTACGACTCAACCAACGAACGTGTTTACGATTGCATTGTAATGGAGAATTCATGCACAGATTCTTCAGTTCTTTTAAGTTTTACGGTTACATAGGACATCTAGCGAGGGGCACACATAACTCAGGCGGGGCGTCGAGTGCTACAACAGTAAATTCAGCCGCGCAATTTACCTGCCCCGCGATGTTTAGGGGCAGATTTATTGCGGTGTTTGTCATGCAAATACGAGAGCCCGATGAATGTGTTTCATTAAAACTTTCACACAAGTTTTGATTTGTTGTGTCACATCAGTATTTTAGTACATTTGAGAGTCATACGAACGTTTACTAGCTAGCAACTCTATTAAATTACAACAACCCTGTCAAATCTAAACCGAATTCGACAAATATTTCTGATTATTTTTTATTTTTATTTCACTAAAAGTCAGCCCTGGACTGTGTTATGTGTATACAGTATGTCGTAAAAGTCAATATCTCTTGACACCTAGTTAGTGCAGTGGGCAGCGACCCTGCTTTCTAAATCCAAGGCTGTGGGTTCGATTCCCACAACTAGAAAATGTTTGTGTTATGTTCTTCAGTGTATAAGTGTTTATTTATATATTATATGTATTTACGTATATAGACAGAATACTCATACATTTAAAGATGTTATAATAATGACAATATATAGCCTATACATATTTGAAAAATTCTTGTATGTTCACAAAAATATATTTATTGTTCAGAAAAATGTGACGCAATAATTTGAACGTTAGAACCAAAATAAATTTGCAGTGCAATATAGACTACATAAACTAAGTAATTCATTTAAAGGAAATTGTATACAATTTTACAATTAATTACCAGTTTATATCTTGGGGATGTCTCTAACTAAGTTCGAAGTTTGTAATAAGCGAAAGCTTACAGAAAAGTCCTATTAGAGTATTACGTTAACGATAATAAAGCTTGGGTGTGAATTATTACTGTAACCAGGCTACTTCTAAAAATATTTTCAAAAGCCAATGTGAGATGGTGATAACAAAAGGAACCTAGACTAGACCAGGGCGTGTTTAGAACCCTCTTAGCTTTAATTTTAGGTTTACGAATGTAATTAACGCCGTCGGTACTCGATACTATGTACATATTTTTTATGTAATGAACGCATAAAAATTGCTATCTATATGCTTACTTAAATAAAGAATTATTTAACTTTGACTTGTATTTGACTACTCCCTAAAAGGCTAACCCGCTACCATCTTAGACTGCATCATCACTCACCACCAGGTGATTTTGCAGTCAAATGGTAACTCGTAGTGGCATAAAAAAAGGGAAAGCGGTAATAAAAAACTTGAATCCGGACACGACCTTCAGTAACAACGACGAATATGCCTTTTGCGTTTGAGCGGTGATAGCCCAGTGGGTAGGACTTCAACATCAGTTTCGGGGAGCTGAGTTTGAATCCACACCCACAAGAGTGCAAGCAAAAATGACCTCAGCGCGTATTTTACCAGCCCCGCGATGGGGGCAGATTTATTCCGGTATTACAAGTATTGTTAAGCAAATACGAGAGGTCCGATGAATGTATTTCATTAAAACTTTCCCACAAGTTTCGATTCGATGTATGATATATTGACCGTGATCCATCCGTATCTGGAGTTAATTTAGTTTCGGGTCGCACTTTCGGCTCTTAATTGTTTTGTGTTGTTTGTCAGCGATTAAAGTTTTAGGTTTTATGCTTGTGTGTTTAAAGTGATGGCTTTATGTCTAAACTAGATGTGCGCTGCGGCTTCGCACGCGTTAATTACGGGACGCAGTGTAGTGCTACATAGTCTAACCTAACCTCAATAAATCAGATACCAAGCTTAAAGTTATTTCAATACTGGAAGTGCCAAATAAACAAACCTTTTACATTAAGTAGTATTTAGACATTTAAACAAGCTACTGAGTTGTTCGCGTGTAATAAATCTATTCCTGTTCTGGGATCTTCAGTAATTTCAGCTTAATGCAGGGCCCAAATACAGACAGTCAGACAGACTCGAATAAAAATAAAATTTTGAAGTAAAACTTCTTTAGGCGCAACTAGGCAGTAACTCAGATTTTTTCTGACGGAAGTAACGCTTACGTCAGACGCCTGTGCAGTTTCCGCTATCTAAAAATAATAATTAGGATTGGTCAGAAGTATATGTCATACTCCACGTTTCTCATTTTAAATTGCAAAGTGTTTTAAAAATCTCTAAATACACTTGTTTATTTATTATTAATTACGTTAAGGCTGTAGTACACCAGTCTGACCCAGTGCGGATTGGTGGACTTCACACGCCTGAGAACGTTATGGAGAACGTACGCTATCTCAGATATGCAGGTTGTCCTCACGATGAAGCTAGTGATATATTAATTTTAAACGCACATAATTTAGAAAAGTTACGAACTCGCCCCCGCGAAGTCGAAGTCCTGCTCACAGGGCTATCACCACTTCCACCAACCTACCAACAAACCAAAACCAATTTTTAGAATTTTAAATTAATTAAACTAAGTGATTAAAATTTTAAACATTTATTAAAGGCAAGCTGATACCAGCGTCTTTGTCGTTCGTTTCAATTTGCAGTCAAAGGCTAACTTGTAGTGGAAATCATAGTTTAAGATATCCCGAAACGGATTTCTTTATCCCAGGAAATCAAAAGGATTTCACGGGATTTTTAAAAACCGAAAATAGTAACAGGTTTAAGTAATTCTCAAATTGTAGAAGTTAATAATTCATAGAACTATTTACCTCACTAAAATTTCATGAACCCAAAGAATATAGAGGGTAAGGAAAAATAAAACAAATTCTTATATATGTCTGGCGGTACTTACATTCTAACTGCACAACTCAAAGAAAAGTATCTCAAATGCATGAAACATGCACCAAATGTGGTTTGAATCGCTCCAAGCGATGCCACAAACTTTTCCAATATGCGAGTTTAGTGACATGCAATTTCTGTTCCATAAGTTTTCTGGTGTATTTTTGTACAGCCTTTTATATTCTACGAAGGAAAGATGCAATAATTTTAAATAATAAAGCGTCGTGCTGCAAGCATCTTTCACTTTGATGGCCTTTCAAATAAAAGTAAATAAATAGTAGATTGTACAACAAGTGCATAAAACAAGCCATTTTGGCCGAGATTTATCCCAGGCAAAGCAACAATGGATGTTTAAGTCGAGTGTGGAAATAAATGCTACTTCAAGTAAATTTTCAAGTTGAATTCGAGTACTGTATTTTTCAACAACCTTTTTATATTACCTGATGGAAAGATGGGCTAGAATTAGGTGTACTACATTAATTGACCTTAAATACTAACAAGGATACCTACACTTGTACTGGTGATTATCAAAAAAACAACAAAGTGGTAAAAAAGCGGTTATAGCTTAGTGGTTAGGAGTTCAGCCTTCCTTTTTGGGGGCACCGAGTTCGATCCTTCTCATCTAAAACTTACCAGAGCAACGTGCGTTTAAAGCTATGAAATATAACTTAGAATAAATAAATACGAGGAACGTAAAAACCATTTGCTTCCGCTTTGTTAATTTAGTACTAACATAATTACATTATTACATAAATACAGGAAGGAAATATGTTTAAGAATCTATGTTTGTATGTATGTATAGATTTTCCACTATTGTAAATTCATTATTGGACCGATTTCGATCGTTGGCTTCCTCTTTGTGACCTCAGTGTTTGTGGCTGTGTGGCGTCACAATAAATCCAAAATAGCGGGTATTACAATCCAAAATGTGCAAATAATATATACATTAGAGCGATATGTTTAACTTTAGTATCAAATGAAAGATCCTCCTGTTGTGTAGATTCCAAAAATATAAAATACGAGTATGTACCAAAAACATATTTGAGCGTTACTACCTTTCAGTAAAAACATGAACAATAGAATTTGAAATTATATTATAGTATTGTTTTTTAGATAAACGAAAGAGAATACACGCGTTATGATTCGGTAGGTGTATAAATAACATCATTATTACGACGTTGATGAAATTAACATAAAACATTGGTAAAATGTTACGCTTTAATTTAATGAATATGATTAGTTTTTTGTATATTCTTAATAGATATATATATATTTGTAGTTTGAGAGTTTACATATTGTCTTATATTATATTCATATTATAAATATTTATTTATTTATTTAAACATCTTTATTGCGTAATAAAGGAGAAATTACAAATATAGTTAAACAAAAAATTAAAAGCAAAAGGCGACCTTATCACTAAAAGTGATCTCTGCCAGGTAACCTTACCGATAGTACACAACAAAACATGAGAGACGGGAAATCGCAATTAAAATAAACAATACATAAATTTACACACTTAAGTACATACTACTAATAACTAATATAATAAATAATTAAAAGAGATAAATAAAATAAGATATAAATAAAATAAGATATAAATAAATATATATATATATATATATATATATTAACAAATATTTACATTTACTATAGATACATAAGTACACATATACGAACAACAAAATTATAATGACAAATAGTGATGTCTAACACGGCTTTTGAAAATAGCTAGGGATTTAGAGCGACGAATATCGTCAGGGAGTGCATTCCACAGCGTTGCAGCTTTTATTGTGAAGGATTCCGAGTAACTTTGCGACTTACATTTCATCATTCGGAGAATATTCTCCCTAGCAGAACGCTGAGATCCTTGAGACGGACACGGGCAAAGGAAATGAAAGCGTTGTTTAAGGTAGGGTGGTGTCCAAGGATGAAAAAGAGTAGAATACAGGATTGAAAGGACATGCAGATTACGCCGATGCCTAATAGGAAGCCACTTCAATTTTTTGCGATACTCAGAGATGTGATCATATTTCCTAAGACCAAATATGAATCTTATGCATAAGTTTTGTAGTCGCTCCAGCTTATCCAGAAGGTCCTCAGTCAAGTCTAAATAACAGGCATCGGCATAATCTAAAATAGGAAGAAGAAGGGTATTGGCTAATAAAATCTTAGTCTTGATAGGCAAGAGATTTTTCCATCTTTTTAAGGACCCAAAGGCACTAAAAACTTTCTGGCTTACATGGGCTACTTGCGGCCTGTTTGTATTTGTTTTTTTGTTTGTCTTTCTATTATTTATTGTGTACCTACAGCATTCCCTTCAATTATTATCACATTCGGGGTCTTCTGGAAAAAATCTCTACAGATAAGCTGTCCTTGTACATATTCAGCTTTTACAAGTATTCTTATTTTTGTTCATGTGTTATTAATTACTAATTGCCGTTATGATTCTAAGTCACATGGCTAGTGCAAGTTACAATTATGTAGCCCGTTTACTTGCCACTTTGTTACTTAGAGAGACAAAGAATGGCCCGGCAATAAATCGGTCATGGCCAATTTATCCGTCCCGCCACGGTTACCGTAGATATGTTACAATGCTTTCCGATTCATCTAATACTGTCCGAATGCCTTATCTCTTAGTCTACAATTACTTGGTATAGAAACTAATATTCATAAAAAAAAAATGATTTTTAATCTGCTTACGTATCTGATCTACTCATCTAGTTATTTAAGAGCAGAATTTGTAATATCAACAAAACTTTTTTTTTTAAATGCATACGACTTTAGTTGTTTGATTTTTCTTTTGTGGGAAATTTAGATTTGCCTAGATTTGAGAATAAATGGTATTTATAACAAAAAAATAATTCAAATAATCTTGACTGTCATAACACAGAAAGGATCATATTATAAACCCGTTTAAACTCAGCATCATGACCACGTCAACAAATGGATGTCCACTGGACATAGTTATTTTAAAGCGTGTTCCACATATAACGGTTTTGTGCCGCTTAGGTCCAGCGGCTCCCTGCGACTCTCTTGAAGTCATCCGTCCACCATGTATAGGGGCCTACCGACGCTGCGTTTACCGATGCGAGGTCGAGGACCCCAACATACATCAGTCTCTTCATTTTCGATAAATCTAGTTCTTCTACGGATCTCGTCATTCCTGATTCGATTATGTAGAGATACACCCAAACAGAGCGCTCTCCGCCGTCCGCTGATAACCCATTACCGGCCCACAAAAGAGCCCAGGTCTCATCTCGCTATAATAAAATGAATGATGTATAAGATCAGTTAGTTAAGCCTGACAGCCGTTTGTATTAAAACAATAAAATATTACCTAATAATAAATGAATAAAAACTACGACAATACACGCATCGCCATCATGTGCCAAAGTAAGCGTAGCTGCCTGTGTTATGGTTGCTAAGATAACTGATGAGACCCCTGGCCTGGAGTGGGCCGGTGATGTGTTGATAATGAATGACGTTCAAATCTTTTAAGGCATATAGAATAAAGAAACTGACAGTCATAAACCTTGAAAACAACAATCATTTCTTGGATAGCCGAGATATTAATAAAATTAATCGCGCCTAAGCTAAGTTACGATGCAGTAAAAAATATATAAATGTTGTATATATATCTTTTACTTCCTGGAAGCGAAAAGCTTTTACAAATGCCGTCACAATCCGGTCCTGAGAGCCAAGAAGCGGCTACAACAAGACGCTCGCGTATAATAAACTGCACGTGGATCTAATACACGAACACGCAGCACGGGAAACGTACAGTAGGCCAACGCTTATGACTTCATACCCCGGTAAAATTGAGTAGAGACCAGCATTTCAGTTTTCAGGATTTGAGAAGCTGTCATTTTGTACAATCTCGCCTAAAGGTAGTTATGTATCTACTATTATCTCGTTTTATTTCTATGAGATAAGGCGAGTAAATTTTAGATATAATATATCGCGGTGCCCATCTTAGCCTTCTTGGTCTGGTGGCAGGCGTAGGCCTTGGCTAGTAACAAAGTTACCGACTGTAAAACGACTCTTTGCAATGCGATGTGGACAGCAATGCCTACATCTACAAGTTTTAAAGTTAACACATACGAAAATTATTTTAATCCATCAAATGCATATAAAGTTGTTAAACCGTGATATTTGGAAATGCATACAAAAAGAAATGTAACTACAGATCTCGAAATGCTAGACTGGTCGGCAGTGGCGTGCATCTCATAGAAGCAAATAAGCAGTGCATACCCTGACCTCAGGGCCTCTCAGACCATAAGGACGACTTAAAATTTAAAGATTGAAAAAAAATTAAACAATTAATAGAAAACTATAAAAGCGCCATCTAGTTAAAACCGGCCGCACTTCTATGTAAATCAATGGACAAGTCACGTGTCATGGTTCAGAACTAAAAAAGACAATATTTCGACTATATTTTAATTTTGAGTTGTAAACAGTATCCCTAAATAAAAAGTAACGCTTTAAATATAATTTAAATCTCATAAAATTAGCTGGGGTTTTCACGATTAAGTATCCATTGCCGGGCAAATCGTTTATTCGTCGCTCGAATTAATGCGCCACAGCGCCGCGGTCTCCATAGAAGCACGGCGATTGAATGCATCTGTCGTTACTTGTGTGCACCAGCACACAAGGAAGTTCTGGTGTGTAGTGATATAATCGCGTGCGTGCTTACACAATATTTGGCTCTTTCTATGTGTGCGAGTTTTCCAGGTTTCCAGTATAGGGGTTTCGCTTGTGTGCAAATCTTAAAAGCACTGCTTACGGAAATTTGAAATCCAAATGTATGCTTTGTTTTTTTATAAGCACAAGTAATTTGCTTTGTTTGTTATTGTTTTAAACGGCAATAATTCTTTTTTGTAAAAAATTTATCAATGAATTTTATTACATTCAAGGTCTTTAGAAATTTATAAGTACCTAATTTGTTCAAAAAGTATATTAAAATAACCAAATTAAAAGTTGCCGAATTATGTTAAATAAATTATTAACGTATACCAGGTGCCATTGGTAACTGATGAAGTAATATTCTTCAAATGACAACTTTTAATAGCATTTGTGTACTAAGAAATATTACGGACATATTTTGACTATGATATTCTCATTATCGCTGGCGATCGCTCAGCGCCATTATTGTTTACCTTTTACTTTCTGTCATAACAACTTATATTCACCGAATTAGAATTAATTACTGTTTTTTTCGTTTGCTGTACGGTTGTTTGTAAATAGTTACAGTTATTATTGTTAAAATTAACCTTTGTGACAGTGTACTGTTTGTAAATGATTGTGAGGAATATTCTTAGTGTAAGAAAGTACTTATATTCGGCGTGTGATCTGATGGTTCAGTGTGCTTGGAAAATGTAGGTAAGTTTAGAGCTAATTCTTAACTAACGTTTAATTGAGATTATTCGTAAAGGAAGGAATGCACCTACAAGGAGCGGCACGTAAAAAGCGCTCTGACTGACTTACAGAAACAGGCGAATAGCAGTGATCAATGTTTTGTTTCATTATTTATTTATAATAATACCTATGTTTGTTTATTGTTTACACTAAAAAACATTATTTAATGTAATTGCCGCAATGGCAGACAATTTTAAAAACTCGCTAGTCTGTCGTCTCAGAGCTTACTATACCTACTGGAAATAGGAGATGATGAGAAGATCTACATGGGTATCACAAACAAAGTTAGGTTAGGTACCTACTAACAAATAAAATTATACAGTAACATCAAAATAGCATGTTCAGTACCTATTTTTTTTATGCATACCCTGACCGAAAACCCTATGCACGCCACTGCTGGTCGGATGAGTGCCTACCACGCGAACAGCAGGTTAAGCCGTCCATGGCGATGTAATGTTATTACACACATGTCGCAATAATCTTCAAAGCCAATCAGCCCTCATTGGAGAAGCGTGATGTTCCGCAAAGCAATCTAGCGTTTCGGTACGATTAAAATAAGAACGATTATGAGTTCTTATTTTATGATTTTTTGCCAATTTTTTTGGCAATCACTATATACGGAGTCCTAATTCGTCAGGCACATGCTTTGTTGCCCTTCTGTATGATGTTTAAACAGTGTCTTCGAAGTGCGCAGTCACGGAGCAAGGATTTATGTGGAACATTTATAATTGCGGCCACGGAGCGCCCTTAAGGAAGGAAGTGCTCCCTCTATCCATACACAGTTACACAGTAGCTCAGAAACCTACCTTTACGTTATTACACGTTAACATATATAAATATATATATTTTTTAGTGTACGCCAAGTTAGACGATGCATTGTTACCGGGTGGAAAGTGTTCATGCAGACTAAGATGATAGTAGGTTAACCTGCTTGCAACTTAAATAGGAATAAATCCAATTTTTCCACATAACTTTGTAGTAGGTTAGTATATCATTTTGTAGTAGGTTTTGTTGTACAAGATTGATGTATATATATAACATTGCAAATTCGTGATCCTCAACATAAACACAAAGTTTCTTAGAGGATAGGACGGACGGGACGTTAGAGGACGATAGAGGACGTTATAATAAAATGTTTGTTACAATTGAATTTAAACAATAAAAAAGTTAAATAAATTAACGGTTTCCACTCTACACCACTGTTTTCGGTAAGATGATCAGTAACCTCGGCTGAAGCCTACCTTCAGACCAGATAAAATTTAGAAGTTATATATTTCCAAAATGCCCCAACAAGAAGTCGAATCCGGTACCACTCACTTATGAGAGAACAGGGCTCACAATTGCGTCAAGGAGATCTTTTGCTTGTCACGGTGTCACCAACAACTCCCTGCAGACCAACAATTTTTACCAACGCTAAGAAACAGTGAGAGTGTTAGACTCTCTTATTTCTGAGTTGTTACCTCTATCCCTTGCCACCTCAGCCTCAAAAAAAGTTGAGAGTTATTAGTAATCTTGGTTAACCAAAGAAACTACTCGTCGTTTATTTGAACCCCCAGTAGGGCTAGCACGGGCAGGAGACAAAAATTATATCCCTCGATAATATAATTAACGTGTCCACGTGCTAAGACACGGTAACATGGAATAGGAGAAGTCTACCCCTGTTTATTATTACACATATATTATTTGGATATTATTTCCACTTTTGCATCAGTGCTCTGAGAGTTGATAAAGCTGTGGGAGTAAATATATTTTAATCCTTTACCCCGGGATATAATTGTCTCACTGCCCATGCTAGCCGTGCAGGTGGTTATCAGCTACTGTCCGTCCAAAAAAGGGAACAGGCAACCATTTTGACTGTACCATGGCATTCTACCAGATAGGGTTGCAGTCAAGGGATAACTTGTAGTGGAAAAAAGTGTTGTAGTCGATAAAAAGACATAATTCAAACCGCACTTGATTCAATAAAGCCATACCTTGATAACGATCCCTGGTAATATACCGATTATATTATTACAGTGCCCTAATCAAGGTAATCCCTCGCGTATCCCGAAACAAAATCCCTTCGTAAATTAATTACTTCCAACGGCTTCGCGTTATCACGCTTCATTAGGAACCACTACAAGATAATAATAACATTTTCATGCATACTTTATTGAATATATCGGCGGTGTATGGTAATGAGACAGTCATTAGTCGATATGTTAACCATGCTAACTACTAGGCTAAGAAATAGGTCATAACGTATAACGTATTCCTGGGATCATTTCCCCTGGAGGGTCTTAAACTTGTAGTCCTTTAAAATGAACTGTGTATTCTTTTTAAATATATTATTTGTCTCAACGTATAACGTATACCTGGGTTCATTTCCCAGGCAGTGACTAAAACTTTAAGACGTTTTTTAGACGTTACGCTACTCCATTTAAATATATTATAGACATCAATTAAAGGTCCGGAACCAATCATATCAATACCCTTCATTGAAAAAACATGACTGCTAAAACAAACACAATCCGCACACCCAGAGTTCAGCGCAGAATAAAATGAGTGTAAACATTAACAGCCCACTGCAGAGCACGGATCTCCTCCCACAATGAGAAGGGGTTAAGGCAGTTGTACACCATGCTGGCCTAGTGCGGATTGGTGGACACACACTATTGAGAACATAATGTAGAACTCTCTTGCATGCAGGTTTCCTCACGATGTTTTCCTTCATTGTTGAAGGAAGTATTTTAAATTTAAACGCCTATAACTTGGAAAAGTTAAAGGTTGGGATTGCTGGGATTCTAACTCGCCCCCACGAAAGTTAAGTCGAAGTCACCACTTCCCCCAACCAAACCAACAAACCAAAACCAATGTTTAGGATTCTAAATTAATTAAACCAAGTAATTAAAATTTTAAACATTTATTAAAGACAAGCTGATGCCCGCGTCTTTGTAGTTCGTTTCAATTTGTAGTCAAAGGCTAACTTGTAATGGAAATCGTAGTTTAAGATATCCCGAAACGGATTTCTTTCTAGTTTAGAATGCCCTACAAAAGACCTACGTTCAGCAGTGGACGTCCATTGGTAGACACAATTACTATGATGATGAAGTCACTTATCGCAAAACTCACATAGCAAAATTTTTATTTTAGCCTTTCCCTCAACTAAACTCAAATTCTGATGATAAGCATCAGAATTTGAGTTTTTAGTTGAAGGAACGCAACAAATAATTATTATATAAAATAATTCAGCCGTACAGAACAAATAATTATTATATAAAATTATGTTTTTTCCATGTTTTACTGAAGAATTGTTTTAGTGAAAGGGTTTTTATTCGTCGTTACAAAGAGACTCATACACTGTATTAGGTGCACAATGCGAGAGCTTAAAAATAATAAAGTCTGCAAAACTCGCAGCTCTCTTTAAATTTCAAAGAAAATTTAAATTCTCAGAATGGAAACGTTGTCAGTGAAAATGACAAACAATGAAAGGAAAGCGCAACAAAAAAAAAATTGTGAACAGAATAAACCTGTGTTTACTAAGCTGTTACAAGTGTTTGAGAGTCGGAATTTGACACTCGCTCGTGACAATCTTCTAAATATAACTATAGACAGGCTTTATCATGACTGACTCACAGTAGACCTACAGCCCAAAAAACACTGAACCTAGGATTTAATATTTTGAGTAAGGTGTACTAATACTTTTTAAGTTTTTTAAATTTCAATCCCTATGGGGTTGAACAGTGGGAAACTGATCTAATAAACACTGACTTTTTTCAAGTAATAATATCCATAAAAATTTAAAAGGTGGGTATATCAAATATAATCACACGGCTATATCTAGGCTCAGCGTGATGGTAATACTTTGCGATATTGTTTTACAGATATATGCAGCTATAAAACGGCACATAAAAGTCAAAAGTCAAAAATATTTTCCACCAAGTAGGCCCATAGGTGGCACTTTTGATGCGTACATTACATGAGAATTACATGGTAGTGGGATGATGATGCATTCGTAAACTTATAAGGAGTTAATACAATGGACGGTGGCCCATTACGGATTGGTAGAACATTATGGGGAACTCTCAGTTCTCGATAATGTACTCTCGATCGTTATATGTTCCCTTATAATTTGACGTCGAGAATTTTAACGGCGTATTTTTTAAATGAACTTCAAAAATATACAATAAACAAAGGATGCTAGATTGAAAGATCCTTTGATTCAATTCCCTTTTGTTTTGAATTGTGGCCGGTTTGCATCGTTCCAGTTGCTGATTCCAGTAAGTTATTTTCTGCCCTGGACTGGAATCAAGTCGAAAACTTAATTTTATTATTAAAATAGGCTTATAAGTAGAAGACATATTGTTTAGATCCTTTTTCTGATCACTGGGGCACAGACCTTCTCTCTAATAGATTTGGATCTATGTCCTTCCACGCTGCTATAAGTACTCCAAGTTTAACTGGTAACTCCAACAGATTTTCATGATTTTATCACCATATCTTAGTTACGATTATAAATCCAGGAACAAAAAGCCTGGAGAAAGAAGTCCCAAAGTGCTGTAATTACGATGCCGAGATTTTTTTAGATACACCTAATTCCTACAGGTTTTCCTCCTTCCAGTTGAACTATTAGAGCCCCTTGTTACAACAGCGAGTTTCCCTCTTAATTTGTTTGTATGCAATTCACACGTAAACGCTTTGTAATTTTGATATGTACTTATGGCTTACTTTATAAGACTCATTTTTGCTAATTACGGGTCATCACTATGCCCGTGATCTATGCGTCTACGCATCGCCGTTTTAGGCGATTTAGTTGTCTTTGAACTCCGCTCTGAGCAAGACGATATTGCTGCCCTCTCTAATTAAGGAGGACAACCCCGCGCCGCGACAATCTTAGAAGGTGTTAGTACTGTGAGACTGATTCGCCCTGAAGAAATATCACCCCCGAGAACGAGTAAATAAGGTAAGTCGTAAGTGGCTGTCAACGTTACTTATCGTGTGTAATTGGTATAGATAAATACTTGGGAATCTTTCTATTGCGTTCGTCATCACTCCGCCATATTAAAATTTGTCTTCCGCAAACAAACCCCCCTGGAGGAGCTATTTACACGCCCCTCCACCCCTATTGCCGTGAAATATAAAGATAATGTGATATTTTGCCGTGCAACGCTGTTTTACAAACAAGCAAGTGCTTTCTATATGAAACGGTATATAACAGCATACATATATTTTAAAAGCCTCACATTTAAATGCAACGTTGTGTCCGAACGTCAAAACAATCGGTTTAGAACTTGTGTCGATTTGAGGTTTTAACATTATATTTATACCACATAGGATAGATTTTAAGTAATTTGATTCTGTGGTTTCAGGTGGTTCCAACATATTATTCTAGCGATACTCAAATGCTACTGGAACATTGTAAACCAGCCATTATTCGGTTTCCAGTTTATTTGGCATCTAACAAGACCCTTTCTCTTCTTTTCTTTTAAGTAATAAAATCGGGTTGTAACGAAAACACTTGTTAATAATTCATCAGTTTTTTTCAGAGTTATATTTCCACGAGTTATTTCTAAGGCCGTTTCTTTTGATGTTCTAAAAGAATATGTTTCATAATTTTTTCATCTCCTTGTATTCTGTAAAAGAATTGCGAAGTAAATTTAAGATCCATACACTTTTGGGTTGGCTAATTTAAACAAGTATTTCATCTTGTATACTAACTAGGCAATGAGTTTTCGCTTTTTGCACCTTTATTATATACACGTTTTCAATCAAATTATAAATTATTAAGTCATTCAAGGATATGGAAAGATATGTTGCCAATAGACAATATTTTTTTTTTAACTGTAAAAGACAGCAGAAGCAGAGTGTTCCAAACCCCAGCCATGCGTATAAGAAAAATAAGATGCAAATTAATAACATGGGTGAAAACCCACGCTTGCCGTGCGATGCCTTGCAGTGCAATGGTGAGGAGGAAATGAGATCAAATAGTTCCTGAGCACACTTGTAATTAAGCATATACCAACCTTTAAACCTACCCCACTTTATAATAAGCCATTTAATATACCTTAAACAAATAACTATACCTGATCATCAACATCATTATAACCCATTAGCGGGTCACGACACGGGTCTGCTCTCAGAATAAAAAGGGTCTAGGCCGTAGGCCAACACGCTAGCCAAGTGTTGATTGGTATATTTCACACTCTTTTGAGAACATTATAGAGAAGGCATGCAGGTTTATCTTCAAATTATTACAGCGCAAAGTCCATTAAGCTATCACGACCTGAAATCACAGTTAAGTTATTATTTATGCAGTTCAGAAATTTTAATTCCATACCTACATAAAATCTCTTCAACCTTAATGCCTTTTTATGACTTATACTTTTATAGTAGGATTTTTCCATTATATATATTCGATATCTTAATACATATAAATCTCCTGTCACGATGTTTGTCCGCGATGGACTCCTAAACTATTTAACCGATTTTAAATTAAATTGGCACACCGTGAGCAGTCTGGTCCAACTTAAGAGATAGGATAGCTTAGATCCTTAATTATAGTCGCAATTTTATTTTTTTGCAAATTATTTGTTTATAATTAATTGACAGTCACATGTTATATGTTATATGTTATATATATATACTACTACTATATATACTCATTTAAAGCTTAGGGATACTGAATACTTTAAAAACAAAATCAAACGCAGACGAAGTCGCGGGCAACAGCTAGTATTATATATATATATATATCGACATTGATTACCCTGTTCGAGGTTGGGTATGCCACTGAATACTCTGCACAAATATGGGTTTTATATAGGCATTTCCTGTCATGACATGTCCCAAGAATTTCAGTATCCAAGTTAGGGCACATCTCTATGCAATCATCAATACATCTTTATAGATGTTATTCAGATTTCATATTGTTGGACTTATAACGTCGTCGATAGATGGGGTAAATTATTATTGAACGTTGCATTTCTATCGCCCGAAGTAAATAATTAATATAATCCAAAATCTTCAGATTGCAGATTGAATGCTGTAATATTTATCTACAGACAGTATAGGAAAGGGACAGCCAAACTAAATTAAATCTGCTATCTTACAATTTTGGTTTAGATTAGACCTGGGTATATAAAAGAGTTTTATAAAATGTCTAGTCAGAAATTGGGTTCTAGGACTCCGTAAGTATATCACTAATTCTCGATTTAGAGAAACGAATATAATTTAAAATGTTCATCCATTCATACAAGTAACCTTTTATTTTTTTCGCGTGGTGGAAAAGCTTTATGCTTTACGCTTTAAGCTCTTCTGGCTGGCTAATCTGGCTCTTACCCAAACTAAATACCACCACGGAATGTCCCTCTTGTTGGCATTGTTAGACGCCCAGAAAACTCATAAAAGTAACCTAAAAAATATATGTGCATGACCGGCCCGAAATTTCTCTGGTTTGGTGATTCGACCATGGCCAACCTACCGACAAAACGTGCCGCTAGTATAGTGCCGTATAGACACCGATTAGTTTTCCCCACCCAAAAAGGTAAGCCTGCTACACTCTGCAACATCTCTTCTTCTTTCTCCTGGGCTTGTCTCTGTACTTGGTCGGCCGGAACCTTCCGTTGTAAGTAGTCCCACTGGTACGGCTTGCCGCTGGGTCACTCCAGCGAGCCGAGCTCACTCCAGAAGCAGGTCGCCCAGGTCGCCAAGTGCTTTAGGGAGTGATGCTGGGGAACCAAGGTACATCTCTTACCACCAGGTGCGATTGCAGTCCAGCGCCAACTTTGTTACAGGTTGTGGAATCAAGAGTTGCAATAAAAACTACAAGCACATTCACACACAACAGGTACAAACAGCCTGCAACTATATATTAACAACTTGTTGACCATAACCGCAGCCGCTGGTCTTGACAATCGCGCCAGCCGAGCGTGCTTGCCAACTGCGCCTGTTGCTAAGTTAACTATTGTTTCTTTAGTCGCACTCCTGTTGTGTACTTAGCGGTTCACCTACGACTAAGACCACGCCTTCCGGGCATTTAAATAACTATTGGATTGAAGGAAGTGTTGCTTCGCGGAAGGCTATGTTCATACATCATCATATCAATTCATTATAACCCGGTGGCCCAGTGTGGATTGGTGGACTCCAGACGCCTTTGAGAACATTATTGGGCTTTCTGGCATGCAGGTTTCCTCACGATTCTTTCACCGTTGAAGCACGTGATATTTCCTTTGCTCAAAATCGACAAAAGTTTGAGGTGTGGGCAATGTGGAGTTCAAACTCGTCTTCCGAGGGTGAAGTCGAAACCGCAACCATTATGATATCACCACTTCATATTAATTCAATGAACAAATTTTTAAAATATTTTGTTATAATTCATGACAATCAGAAATATCTGTGACGAGGACTTTTTTGATTGCGCTTTGTAAAATCAATATCTCCTGTTTATGGTTTTCATTACTTATAAGGTATATGTAAATATTACCTTAGACATGGAAAAGAACATAGGCTACCGTTTATCCTGATTCCTAAGGTAGTTCCCGAAGGAAAATTGAAAATTGTTTACGATCTAAGTCGCGGGCAGACCGCTTTGGAATTTGGTATGCATGTAACCTATGCTATGGAAAAGGACATGTACCTACTTTCTATACCGATCTCTCAAATATTTCCCGTGGTAGGATTAAAAGTGGTTTACGAGCGAAGCATCAGACCCAATTCTTTAGTCCACGCAGACGAATTTGCGTGCAGAAGCTAGTATCAAATATCGATAAGTACAAAGTTCATAAAAAACGTAAGCTTATAGAAAAATCCTATTATAATATTCAGGATTACACGTATGATAAAAAGCTTGGATATTAATTGCTCTAAATTCATAGCTGAATGTAAACTCGACTGTGAGATGGTGAAAACAAAAAAAAAATCTGGCTAAGTTTGTTGGGGGCTCTTCTTAGACCAGGGCGCGTTTGGAACCCTCCTAGCTTTAGTTTTAAGTTAACGAAAGAGTTATCAACATCATCTAACGTAAGTGGTAACATGTTATATGTATGAACGCAACGAACGTAAGTGCCTGTGATAAGTTCTACATGAATAAAACATTTTTGTATTTGAATTTATGTTATTTAAACATCATTTTTGGGAAAATTCACAGACACCATCATCATATCACACATTACGGCCCAGGAAAGGGCACAAGTCTCCTCCCACAGTGAGAATGGCTAAGGCCGTAGTCCACCACGCCCAGTGTGGATTGGTGGACAATTCACGATAATAACATGTAAATAATAAATTGAAACGGTAATAGCCTAGTCGGTAGGACTTCGACTTCACTGTCGAGTGTTATGTTAGTGTAGTTCGAATGTTTGTTTTAAGCAACAAAAATATCACTTGCTTCAACGGTGAAGGAAAACATCGTGAGGAAACCTGCATGCCTGAGAGTTCTCCATACTGTTCTCCAAGGTGTGTGTAGTCCACCGATCCGCACTGGGCCAGCGTGGCCCCTCTACATTGTGGGAGGAGACCGTGTGCCCTGTATTGGGCCTAACCGGCCTTACAGGGTTGATATGATGTTGATAATCTTGTAATTAATAAATGGGGTCTTTGGAGATGGGTAGGATTACTACGGGTTACTAGGTCTTGTATTGTTTACTAGGACATGCTAAAAATGTACGGTAGTTAAATTAAAAACTTAATAGAATACTTTTAACGTTGAAGTAAAGCTCCCTCTGCTATCGTAACTATTACAATACATTATATTTTCTTCGAGCAAGACTTATGTAACAAAGCTCTCAGTTCAAACCCCGTGTCTAGAGATCGGGTGCAGTTTAATTAAATGTTGAAATTCTAGAATTGGCGTCTAGAATTTTCAACCGACCTCCAAGGGGGGTTATAAAGGGGCCGCGTCAGCAGGTCGGTATGCCCTTCCGACGCTCGAAGGTCTCTTTCCCCGGCACCTACGTACCTAGGTAGGTATTTGGTAACTACGACAGAATTAAGTACGCACATAATCCTCATTCAGTCATTATTGTATGCAGTGCATTATGTCCAAAAACGGTGAAAACACCCCGCGCACGTCACACTTTACACCCGCGAAATGTTGTTACCCCACAATCTTTTTTATTATTTTCCCACTTTATGGAAAACGTTTACAACATTAGAGGTTATATAATAACTTTCAACTGCTAAATGGTATGAAGTGACTAGCCATTTGTTAGAGATACAACTCTTAAGTGGGATGGTTTTGTTACTTCAGTATTAGTCGTGTACACGGTTTCTGTATGTTCTTAATTCTGTGGTAACTACCTTCAAATCAAGAGTATGTTTCAATACACTTTATCAACATCATTAACTAATACCCATACGGGTACGGCATCTCTCTCCCTCTCTCTCCGTTTTGGTTAAATATATATCTCCTTTGACATTCATCTAAAGAGTTATTTTTTAATATGTAACCCAACATTAACCAAAGTGGAGTCAAGTTTCAGAAGTAACATCAAAACGCCACTTAATAGTCGAAGCCCATTAGCGATACGGTGTTCCAGATCGCACTTTATTTTCTTTCCGAACGAGAGGCGATTTCGTTTGAGGGTTTTTTGCACCCCCGGCGTATTCGGGCTTAATTAAAACCCGGTGGCTCCGTTCCCCAAATTGACTCTTTAAAACTTGTAATTCTTTGTCTGAGACCTGGAATGATTTAGAACGTGAGACCGTTTCATTTATTGTTCTGGCTGTTTTTTTCGCAATCACAACCGTTGAACTGAGGTAAGTTTTAAGAATATTTAAATTGGGACATAATTGTTATTTCGTGTAATACACTCATCAATTATACGTAATCACGTTTGACGAACAAGTAATGGTTTGATATGATGATGACTTCTAACATGTTACCCCGCTGACATTGTACACTGCATCATAGACATGATGCTGTTTACAGATGAGATTGCTGTCAAGAGGTTGCTTCAATAAAATTAGACCGCGCTTAGATTTACGTGGCATTTAGATTAGCGCTTTAGCGACTAAACCACACCATTTTCAGGAATATGCTCCAACTAAAATTTAACAACGGCGAAGGCGACGCGTAAAGTTTAAACTCAACGTCCGAAATGCTTCCAAAACCACTTTATCTCTGCCACAAACCACGACATGCTTAGAAACGTCCTTTTTTCCCCCCTTTTGTTCTGCAGCGGCGAGAGCACAATGTGACGGATTCTTTTGTACGTATAGTTCAGTCTCACGACGTCATTACGTATAAATTATTACGCCTTGTTACAGACCGGGGGATACTTTTCCGTTTCCGGTAATAGAATTTTTTTTTGCAACGCGCATCGTTGAATTTATTATAGCTGTGTGAGCAGAATAACTTATTTTTATTCACTTCACGTTAGCCTTTTACTGTCAGTGGTAAGTTATGATGCAGTCTAAGATGGTAGCTTGGTAACCTGTTTGAGGTATGGAACCACAATCGGATTTTACGTAACTTTGAGGGTAGCCACCCTGCTATCGAAGTCCAAGGCCGTGGATTCCATTGTGTAATGAACATGAATGTTTTTCAGTGTCTGGGTGTTTATATGTACATTATAAGTATTTAAGTATTTTTGCCTATACAACCTTTTAAAAAAAAAAGTTACCTTAAAAGACATGACCAATAGAGAAATTAAGATATACATGGCTAAAAGATTACGATTATGAGGGTACAGAGAAAATATTTCATATGAATATCTAATTTAAATAAAACAAAGTACAAATTAAAATTGAAACAAAAAAAAGCACACGCCTCAAAAATTTATATAATTCTCTTATTTTTTTTCATTTATTTATTTATTTTTCCCTTTATATAATTTTCGCCGTAAAATTGTCAAACGTTTGTTAATAAGACCATAGATATAGGGAAGACACTGTCTCCTGTAACACAGTTTTAACTACCGCAGGAGACAGGGCTCCACACTCATGAAATGTATACGTTTATTTTGATAAAATAAAGATATTATTATTATTATTTATATTATTCAAAAAAAATATTCATCAGTCATCTTAGTACCCATAACACAAGCTACGCTTACTTTAGGGCTGTGTGAATTATTGTAGTATAAAAAAAAAGCTAGCTACAGCCGATGCCTCCAGATACCAGACAAGAACTGAGACAATTTGGAATTCATAAATTCAAAATTCATTTATTTCATACTTGATAATGTTAGCACTTTTGAAACGCCGAGTCTGTCTGTTTGTAGTGCCACCGGTTCGGAAGGCTGGGCATAAATGCCCCAGAAATCTCCGCCGGGGATCGGATCGGGGCCCCCGCTTTTAAGACCACAACGCATAGTACTGTAATAGTAGTGAATCTGACGTGTATGATTATTTAAATTAACTCAGAAAGTTTTTTTTTTAATTTCTGTTTGTTTTTTGATTCATTAAAATAATCTCATTTACTTGATAGATTTACTTATAGTTTTAGCACAACTTTAATCTGTGATATTAAGACATGACAATGAGGATGTCAATGTTAGCCGAGCTCGTACAAAAAGCAAAATGGGAAAAGAAATATGCACCACACAGAGTATGCAAAAATAAATTACAAACAAGATGCATGCTATTTTGGCATGGCGTACCTACCTACTGTACCATAGATTGCTGAGCGTTTGTATACTCATTGGTTGGTATTACTTTATGCCTTTAATCGCATACAATATTAGCAAAGATAGAGCGCTTTGTTGGAAGTAAGAATAAACTTACAGTGCAATATACTAGGTTACATAAAATTCATAATTCGTTTAAAGGAAATTGCATACAATTCTACAATAAACTACCAATTGATATCATGGAGATGTCTCTTAAAAAGTTCAAAGTTTGTATTAAACGTAAGCTTATAGAATAGTCCTATTATAGTATAAAGGACTACGTAAACGATAAAAAAGCTTGGGTGTAAATTATTGCTATAACCAGGTTGCTCTTTAAAATGATATTGTGAGATGGTGATAACAAATAAAAAAACACCCGGCTAAGTTTGTTGTGGGCTTCTTCTTAGACCAGGACGCGTTTGGAACCCTCGTAGCTTTAGTTTTAAGTTTACGAATGTGGTTATCGCAATCATCTCACTACCGTGTGGTTCTTATGTACGCATCAAAAGTGCCACCTGTGGGCCTACTTGAATAAAGATATTTTTGACTTTGACTTTGACTTTGAACTCATATAAGAGATATCGGTGAAGATTGCAGCCTGAAAGGCATTCTAAATTTGAAACGAGAAAGCAAAGCTCTTCGTATCGGTTCTTAGGGCATCCATATCATAACGATGCAGATCCTTACATAGTTGATTGAAACGTCCTTTTGATTGATACAAAGTCTCGCAGTTCGATGGTAGAAAGGTGTTGATGGAGCCAAATTGAATAGAATATTGATTGAATTCTAAGCATCCTCTCCGAAATAGGTATATGTTGTGAAACACCAAAATACAGGCAACTTTATACGTTGTTTTATACTGAAGGAGACATTGATTTTAATTTTTAATACGTAAAACAGAAATAAGGGTTTTAAAAGCTGGTTATGAGTTTATTGGCTTGTCTTGTCTTTGTGTATTTTGTATGTAGTATATTATAAAGCTTAAACGGTAAGTATAAGTATGGTATTTTATGCAGACAGTGCAAAGAGCACAGCTAGATTACTTTTTTTATTAAAAAATGTTCATTAGCATTATATATTATTAATGTTTATTAACATTTGCACACTTTGACACACTCGCACACACTTACGCACACTCACACCCACTAACACTCACTCATGCTGTTGTGAATATCGTAACTGATTGTTTTGTATATGTTGTACTTGCACTTATTGCTAAATTGTCACAGTTTCGATTTGTTATCTAGATTTGACCTTATTTTGTTAATAAGATAAACCCTTAACCAAAATAATTTGTAACGCTGTTGGATTACTAATAAATAAATGTAAAATAAATTGACACTTAATACACTTTCCGCTGATGTTATCGAGTGAAGTTTCTGAATCGACTCGAAGTAATTTTTTTAAGAGCAGAGCGGCAGCAGGCGACAGCAGAGCGTAGCAGTCTCCTTATTTGCTAACTAGATGGCGCCACAAGAACTCGCATCGCTTTATCAAAGTTTTCACTAATCAGGACGATATATACAACTTCGAAAGATTATTAATTTGAGCAAGTTATTTTACCACGAGCTTTATATTTTGTAGCAATTTTTTTAGTTCTTTAGAGGATGATTATTACTATTTTCTTTTTAAGTATCAGTATTTTTTTCCTCAAACATAATTTCAATTAATGGAGGATATGAAGACGTTGAGATGCAAATTTTTATGGACCATTCATTTCTCTGTACACCCTAAATACTTTTATGTCTTTAAAACTTGGGTTTCATTAATTATATCATTGTATTAATTTCAGAGTACATCCTGAAACACCAAATGTCCCCCACGGTTTCTTTCATTTATAAATCTTTTTAATCGACTTCAAAAAGGAAAAGATGCTCAAAATATTTTTCTAGTGTATGTTACCAGAAGATAGAAGATAGTTACTAAACGCAAAGATGCTTGAACCGATTTGAAAAATTTTTTAGAAATTCGGTCGGGCTGTTATTAAAAAATCAACAATAATGTAACCCAAAGTAGCAAATTGTTGCCTACAAAGTTCATTATTTGGCGTTCGCTGAGATAAGTATTGTTGATACATAAAAAATATGGACTACATAATTAAAGTACTCATTATTACCTACAAAAAAGTCCGCGAAGGAATATGTCTAAATATTATATTTAGGTCACAATGGTAGCGTTTGTGTTCTAAAATTTAATTAGATCGCCGGTAGAAACAAATATTTTGTGCTTTTTAGATCCGCTGCGTATGTTGAAGTCGGTTTTTTTTATAATTAATGAAAACCACATTATTTAATAAGTGGCCTTTCGTATGCTTTGATATAGGACTTGTGGTCTTTACCTCAAGAAAATCTTCTGCTATTTTTTGTTAGATTAAGAAATCTCTAAAAGCTTTCCTGGAACATCTTTTTATCTTTCGTTTAAATGTAAAACGGAGACATAGAAAATAGAGGGAGTGAGACGAATTTTTATGCGTCGTAAAAACTGTAGCTCACATCGGAACATTAAAGTTGATGTTCGTCAGTAAACGAATGCTATCTGAAGATTCCTTTCCATAACTCTGATTCGTCGAAACAAATCGCTCAGGATTCTTTTGATTTGACGAATTTTATTGACATAAACCCTACTTTATCTGTAGCATATTAGCGTCCTACAGCTGGTCTCAGGCCTTTTTTTATCTTTAATATGTACCTAACATATTATGAAGCAAAGTTGCCCGCCACGTCTGTCTGTTTGTCTGGTCGCGAATATTGAAAAACTACTAAACGGATTTTCATTAGGTTTTCACTAATGAACGGAGCGACTCATACAGAAGGTTTTAGTGTATATCTTATTATAGTTTTTTGTACATTCGCTGAAATATAACGATTCTTGTTAAAGATGTCATACCGACTTGAAGCTTTACTGGCGTACGCCGCGAAAATGATTGATACAAAAAAATAACTACATGTTTAAAATAATCATTACTATCTACAAAAAATCCGAGAGGCGTATACGTCGAACTGTTATTGTTACGAGTAAGTCACAATTACCGCTTTTTGTTTTAATTTGTCAATCAAAACATGAGTACAATCACAAGATGGTGATATTCCTTTGACTTTATGTACCTACAAATTCCTTTTTAAATTATTGAAATTGGACCTATCGTCTAGCATATTTGCCGGAACAAACAGATGGCCCAACTGATAGTAGGCTGAAAAATCTTGCATATAAACAGAGCAACACTTCGCATGGCATGCATGAAATACGTGCTAAAAATTACCGCCCTGTGTCCGTCAACCTGAAGTCTAGTTGTTAAGCCCCATCATCATCATATCAACCCATCACAGGCCCACTACAGGGCACGAGCCTTCTCCCACAATGATAAGAGCCGTAGTCCACGCTGGCCCAGTGCGGATTGGTGGACTCCACATACCTTTGAGAACAAACTCTCAGGCATGCAGGTTTAATAAGATGTTTTCTTAAGCCTCATGTACCTACCTGTAATTAAACAACGATGTTGTGGTCCAGTACTTTCGTAACCACGAGGTAGTATTTTCTTAGCCGAGCTATGTCACAATTAACTCTACTATATATAACTAAAAAACGATCGAACGATCTCCTGGCGCAACTGTGAGCGCAATGAATTTAAGTAGGAGGTCCCGGATACTCCACCGCTACTAATATGTATGTATAAGTATTTTATATTTCATTATTAAAAAGGATGCCTATTAAATAAACCTACACAACTAAGCTCTCGATACGCTGAGAGTAAGGAGTCTAGAATATTCCGGCAGCGCATTCCCCACAATGCCGTGCAAACGAGCTCGCTGTTGGAAGGAATATTTTTTTACTTCCGTTTGTATTCACGTAACTCGCCATTGTTGGCTCTTGTTGTGTCAGTTTATTTTTATCGTTACGTAATCCGGCCCTGATTGTACTTCTGAACTTATTTCTGGGTGAGAGTTTAAAGTGTTTACATCAAATTGAAATAGAATCATTACAATTAATCAACCTAACTAAAATCGTAAATGCGAGTGTTTTTGATAGTTTGTTTGTTTATTGTTCCTGCACGCCCCAGATTTTTGGCATAGAATTAGTTGAAAGGAAGGAGAGAAACATTTTTACGACACCGTAATAAACAGGGACGAAGAATGTGGGCAACAACTAGTTGGTAATAATACATTTGAATATCATCTTCATATTAATAATAACCGATCGGCATCGACTACTAACATAATATATAATGTACGGAGTTCCAAATTTCACGCTCTGTATGGTATCGCCATACCATTACCTTGTAGCCCCAGCGTCTGTGAGTTGTCTGAGGGGGTCTTAAGGGGGTCCCAGTTAAATCTAAGGCACCAAACCCAAACGATTCGGAGCATTGATTTACCGGGGAAAAGTAGGGAAACCTGCATGTTTGAAAGTTCTCCATAATATTCTCTAGGACGTGTAAAGTCTAACGTTCCTCACTTAGCTTGTGTGATGATCATAGTGATAATGATGATGGAGGTCGTAATATTTTATTAATAACGTGATTTTACAATTTTTAAATATCACTTGCTTTTACGGTGAAGAACGACATCGTGAGGAAACCTGCAAAGGTAAAGGTTTTCCAAAATAAATAAATAAATATACTACAACAATGCACATATCGCTATCTAGCCCCAAAGTAAGCGTAGCTTGTGTTATGGGTACTTGTTAGTTATTATTTATTTATTTATTTATGAATATACTTACAGGTAGCCAAAGCGTATACTAAGTCAGTTACAGATGTACATTACGAAAATATTAGTTCATTTGTCTGAATATAATTTAGGAACTTAGCTAAACTTATATTAAATATATCAATTTGTTGGTGCTGAGCAATCGTACTATTAAAAAAAGAGAGCGCGCGAAATGTTGGAGCATTTCGAGCATAGTGCGTACGTAACGAATCGAGTGGAAATAGTGGTAATCTGTCCCTGCAAGTTCGTACCGTTTTACCAGGCACTCGCACAGCTAACGAGCATTTTCTAAGTGTGTCTGGATTGTCAACCTTATTGTTAAGGAGTAAGAAGTAGTGTAAGATACAAGGGCATGTGAACTCTACCACTCCGCACATGGGCAGCATGGTGGACTATGGCCTTCAGATTCTAAGAGCAGACCCGTGTAGTGGACGGATAATTGGTTGATTGTGATGATGATTATCATGGTGTTGATTTTTAAATAAATATTGACAAAATTTCACATAAAATAGTTCAGAAAGTAGCATAAAATACATTTGGGGATCGTCTTTGCAAAAATATAAATAAATATAAATATATACTACGACATTACACACATCGCCATCCAGCCCCAAAGTAAGCGTAGCTTTTGTTATGGGCACTAAGTTGACTGATGAATATCTTTTTAATGAATTATATACATAAATACTTATAACATACATATAAACACCCAGACACTGAAAAACAGTTATGTTCATCACAAAAACATTTTCCAGTTGTGGGAATCGAAGCCACTCAGAAAGCAGGGCCGCTGCCCACTGCGCCAATCGGCCGTCCAAATCCAAGCTATACTTATGCATATTGCGAGTACTTTCACAAATTTATATATATTTCTTAAATCTGTTCAAAGATGACAAATACGAAGCTTATGAGAAAAATCATTAAAAATTAAGTTGTGAATTTTGCGCTTCATAGAGAAAAGATAGAGGTTGTAACGAACAAGCGTCGATATTGTCGCTAAGAATATTCTGAGCTCATTTTCTCCACAATTGCGTTCAAACGAGACCGCTACTCGTATTTTTTTTTTCTCATCTTTATGCAAAATGTAACATGATTTATTGTTGGATTGTCTCCTTTCTGCTTTATTTTTATAGTCTCCTCGTTTTCCCCCGATTAATTATTATTCCTTATTAGACATTATTTTTATAGCATACATTATATATTAATACGATTAGTTTTCAGTTAACAAATGTGGTTAGCACCTCACAATAATGGAAACATTTATGAACTTCATGAATGCCTGCGATACACAATTAAGAATAAAGATTTCTATAATTACCTATTTGAATTCTTGAACTATGAATATTTTAGGTCTTCCTCAAAAAACCTAAATTTAAAAATATCTGTTATAAATCATTTCGTATACCATATTCAACCACCTTTGACTATTTATGACCAAATCTAAAATAAAACGGGATTCCCTAATTCTTTATTACATTAACCGGCAAAAGGTAATAGTCCCTTAACATCGACTCTTTTGTTATAACACTAGTTACAAGTTACTCTTTGAGTACAATCCCGATGGTAGTTGATGATGCGAGCTAACCTGTTAGACTGCAGTTATATTAAACTCATACTCATACGATTTCTAAGTGGAGTTGTACCTGAACGCTATTGCTTGGCGGCATGCCTATCAGGGCAGTAAATGAACCACGCCTAAACCTTCACAACAGAGCAGAGCAAAGAAAATTTAGAAATCATAAATTCCAAATTGCATCAGACAAAATTAAAAATTCATTTATTTCAAGTAGGCGTAATATAAACACTTTTTAAACGTCAAGTATGTCTATTGTAGTGTCTCTACCACCACGCCGGTTCGGAAGGCAGAGTCTACCGAGAAGAAACCGGCAAGGAACTTAGAAGTTGCTTTTTTCCAACATCATATTACAATTTAACTATAATTGTTCTATCGTGTGTGAGATAAAACCGGAACGGCTTGCTTCCGAGCAATCTTTATCATTAAGATATATAGTAGCCTCGATGTATTAAAAGTGTATATATTCTTTAACCTTATGTATAGGTAATTCTAAAATTAACTTCGGTTTTATGTTATAAAAGCATGAACAAAGCCCCACAAAGGTTTTCTGTACTTTCCTAAGCAAAATGCTGATTCAATTGATCATCAACGTATGTCCATTTCTAGTAAGTCGATTGTTAATATCCATTTTTTTTAAAATGTTTTTTTTTTCATAATATCACCCCATTACCAGTTCACTGTCAGGCACGGGTCTCCCACACATGAGAAGGGTTTAAGCCGTAGTCCACCACGCTGGCTTAGTTCGGATTGGTGGACTCCACAGGCCTTTGAGAACATTATAGTGAACTCTCAGCACCTGCAGGTTTCCGCACGATGTTTTCCTTCACCGTTGAATCAAGTGATAATTTAATGGCATAAAACATACATAACTTTGAAAAGTTTGTGGTGCGATTCTAACTTCGCTGGGATTCGAACTCGACCTCCGGAGAGAGATGCCGAAGTCCTAAGCACTAGACTATCACCGCTTCCGCCATATTTTGTTAAAGAAAGATTGAATTATTATAAATATAATGCGAAGCTACTGTAAGTATACGTATTTCTTAAAAAAAAATACATTTATTACAATTTACAGAGAGATGTCGGGGATCAAACCCGCGGCCTTTCATTTACAACCCTAATCACTGCAAGAGAGGGCGAAAAACCACATAGCCGTAATATGATTTTCTATGGCGGTAAAATATTGAAGGTGTCTATGAACAATCACGTCAATTCTTCATTCCGTTGCTGAGTCAAAAAAGGATAAAACAGGCTCCATAAAAAATGGTTTATTTCAATTTTTTTGTTAATTAGTTATATTATTACACGAGCTTTATCTTTAAACAAAGTAACAAAACCCCTCCAATTCTGCAATGTGTATTTCACAAACATTTTTCCCAATAGTATTCGGGTCAACGGGATCTGAAAATAATGAGAGTTCAGACTTATTTGAGGAAATACAAAACGTATGCACTGCTAAAATTACATGCTCTATTTTAACTCAAAAACATAGCTATTGCTATGTTAATGACCTTTACTAAAAAGATATATATTTATTGAGCCTAATATTCGCATATTTTAGTATCGCTAATGAATTAAAAGCGTTGATAGCCTATTGGGTAAGGCTTCGGCTTTCCTCTCTTGGAGACTAAGTTCGAGCCCCGGCACGCACCACTGACTTTTCAGAGGAGTGCATTATTAATTTAAGCAATTTAAATATCTTAGCTTTAAACGGTTAAGGAAAACATCGTGAGTAAAACCTGCATACCTGAAAGGTCTACATAATATACTCAACGGTGTGTAAAGTCTTATAATCCGCACTTGGCAAGCGTAGTATTACGGTCTAAATCCTTCACGGGCGGCCTATTGGCGCAGTTTGCAATGACCCTGCTTTCTGAGCCCAAGGCCTTTGACCTTGGGTTCGATTCCCATGGTAATGTTTGTGTGATGAACATGAATGTTTTCCAGTGTCTGGGTGTATATCTGTATATTATAAGTATTTTATGTATATTATTAATAAAAATATTTATCAGTCATCGTAGTACCCATAACACAAGCTGCGCTTACTTTGGGGCTAGATGGCGATGTGTTTATGGTCGTGGTATATTTATTTATTTATTATTATTCACATTCTGAAAGGATACCCGTGCTCTGTAGTAGGGCTAGAAAGGCTGGTTAAGGGTTGAGAATGATGAATGAAAAAAAGGTATAATATGATGAAAAACGTTTCTCATACATTTTACTTTACACCAGTTCAAGTAGAGTAAGTATAAGGCTTAAAAAGAGTAACATGCTACGTTTCTGCCGTATAAAGAAAAGATGGAGTCAAGACGTAACAACTAAGCTCCGATATTGCCACTACGAATATTCTGGGCTCATTTTCTCCACAATAGCGTTGAAACGAGCTCGCTACGCTAGGCAGTAAACTTTTCTTTGACTCCCATTTATAACACATTGGAATTCATTGTTGCTTGTTTATTGTTTTATTATGAACGTCTTTTAATTGACGTATTACATTTTCACAAGAAAAAGTGACTATTAAAAGCATTGATTTAATAATTACAGATACATGATGCTTAATATCTACGCCTCAGACTAATGGACATAAGGCGGCACTTTGAAGAATGTGTACCTCGCATACTATAGTGTTGCTATATTTAGGCAGTTGGTTTTCACTTAGTGGTAGTATCAGGTGGCAGTGGCGTGCATAAAGGGTATGCACAAGGTATGCAGATGATATAAAAGGAATAAAATACCCAGTACGAGTTATATATAATCAAGGGTAGGCTTTTTGTTACTCTTACAACAGCTATCCTTAAGTATTTTATCACTCGTACTGGAGATTTTCTTCATTTTATATCAAAGTCAAAGTCAAAGTCAAAGTCAAAAATATCTTTATTCAAGTAGGCCCACAGGTGGCACTTTTGATGCGTACATAAGAATTACACGGTAGTGAGATGATGGCGATAACCACATTCGTAAACTTAAAACTAAAGCTACGAGGGTTCCAAACGCGTCCCGGTCTAAGAAGAAGCCCACAACAAACTTAGCCGGGTGTTTTTTTTTTTTTTGTTATCGCCATCTCACAATGTCATTTTAAATTATTAGAAGAGCAACCTGGTTAGAGCAATAATTTACACCCAAGCTTTTTTATCGTTTACGTAGTCCTTTATACTATAATAGGACTTTTCTATAAGCTTAAGTTTAATACAAACTTTGAACTTTTTAAGAGATATATATCATCTGCATACCCTGTGCATACCCTCTATGCACGCCAATGTCAGGTGGGCCATCTGTTGGATCCGTCATGTATTACTATGAAAAAAATTAGAAGGATTTAGCGAACACATAGAACAGTAAACTCACATAGGAATACAGCTTTAGTATGTAGCTAACTTAAATATTTGAACTAACAAAGGTAATAAGTTTATTGCGAATTACCCACAATAAGGTATATTTTTTTACCGTCTTATAATTAACTTGTAGGGCAACTCCGAGACTATATTGGCAGTGAGGTAGAATAATTAATTGAGTTAGTTATAAATAAGAGAAAAAGTTAAAATATAAAAACATATTGTCGGGTCTGTACGAATTATCACATATAAAAACGTATTATTTTTGTTGTCGTCCATGGATATTGTGCGTTATCTGTGGTCACGTGGGTGGCAGCATTGGACTAGCGGCGCGCTCGGCGCGGGCTTAAACGAAAAACGGGTGGTACGACGGCTGGAAAAATGGCGGGAAGGCGGTAGATTTTTCCATTCAGTTGGCCGCATGCAAAAATGTTGTAAGCGTATTGGAAAAATATAAGTAACCTCGGTATTGTATTAAGGATTATTTAATAAAAGATTACCGTTCGTATTGAGCCTGCAGCAGTTTGGATTTTATAGTCCTACAAACGGTTATTCCTGTACCGTCCTATTTATTGTAATGTTCAGATATATCAATTGCATTCTATAAATATGTATTAGCATAACTCCTGCTAAAAGAACATTATTATACTTACCTGCATATTGGTGTTAATTAATAAATGGTGTATGTTTTAGATAGTCTTTTAATATTTTTATTTTTAAATTATAGCTCTTCTCATTTGGGATAACAGATATTCCAGGTGGCAGTCACATGGTCATGAGCCGAGGTGTAATGACATAATCAAGGCACGGGGGAGTTTCTTGAAAGAAAAATCCTTACAATGGCGAAACCCACCCCAGAATCGAACCCCGCACCTCGTGGTCTACATTCGTAGTAATAGCCTAACGCCGTAGTTATTGTAAAATAATATTAAATTGTAAAACCTTAGTAATCCTCAAAGGATATTGGAATTCATAATACCTAGTAAACGGAAAGTTGCAATCTGTCTAGATTATTGGTCCAGCTCCCAAGGGATTCGCCTTTGTTTTTGTTCCAATACCGTACTTCGTTCATATTAATATCCTTATAAATAAATCATTTGTAATCCCAATCTTCTTGAGTCCACCTATCCACAGTGGACCAGCTTGGTGGACTGCGGACTTGTGCCCTGTAGTGGGCCGGTACCCATGGATTAATAATATGATGATTATACCTGAATTAAATCTGTAGTATCTACTACGGTCTGATATAATTTTGAATCGTAGGCGTATTTTAATGTGTGCTACTTTTCGCATAAAAGAAAATATAAAATAAAGCATATTCAATATCTTCATATTTTCTGTAACATAGATTTGAAAAGAGTTATCGCATTTTTAGATGCTAGAAAGGTAAGAATATGTTATAAATCAAAAATTTTAAAAACTCCTGACCTTAAATTTTTTGTAGGTTCAATATTTTAGAAGTCAAGCTCTTTTGTTTTGATGCCCTTAAAATTAATTCGCAACTTTTTAGTGGCAGCCATTTTGGATTTGGAGTTTTTCATAGTGAATAGTATTCTCCAAAGTTTTGACGGCCGATTGGCGCAGTGGGTAGCGACCCTGCTTTCTGAGTCCAAGGCCGTGGGTTCGATTCCCACAACTGGAAAATGTTTGTGTGATGGACATGAATGTTTTTCAGTGTCTGGGTGTTTATATAAGTATTTATGTATATTATTCATAAAAATATTCATCAGTTAGCTTAGTACCCATAACACAAGCTACGCTTACTTTGGGACTAGATGGCGGCGTGTGTATTGTCGTAGTATATTTTTTATTATTATTTATTATTATTATTAAAGTCGAGCCCTTTCATTTAATGCTGATATTAAAAGAGTTATGAACAAAAACGTAATTAGCCATTTTTAAAATGCACCACTTTGAAGCTAGTTGGCTCTGATCTCTATCTGTCTCTATGTCCCAGCTTTATCTGCCTTTTTGGTTAAACAAAAAGACTTAGTAATATGTGTGTTGCACATGGATATCGTTAAAAAAAATCTTTAGATTGGGCGTACATCGGCTGAGATGATGAATTACAAATTTAAAGGTGGGAGCTCAACCATTTCGCGTTGAACACTGTTTGCCAAGGTAAAATAAAGGTGAGGGCATAATTATTCAATTATTGCAATTTTCAGATGACATAGTGCAACCAGTAGGCATTCGAAAAGTTGAATGGTGCCAGAACAGATGAAGCACAAATTACTGCAGTATAAAGTATCGGGACAAAAATAGTTACTTTGATGTTCGTCGATAAATAATTGAGCAGGCGGATGGACAAATCCCTTGAGAGCGTTCGAGTTTCATTAATTATTACATATGAAATGAATAGGTTCAGGATCACAGAATTAAGGACATACAGAAACCGTGTACACGAATTATATTGAAGCATTAAAAACAACTCCACTTTAGTAGAGTTTCTCGAACAAAAACAGTAATAAACAGTAATAATTTTACCTCCAATGCTCTAAACGTTTACCATAAAATGAGAAAAAGTTTGTTTCAAAAAGTCAAATAGTAAAATTACACGTGCGCGGGGCGTTTTCACATTTTTTTGGACACAATGAACTGCATAACAAAATGGCTGAATGAGGATTCTTTAGTTTTTATATTCTGTGGTTCAGTATTATTTGACCTCGATTGCCTGATTATTATTAATTAGATGTAACATGAATCTATCGAACTGATGTGCTTATTCTATAACATCGACGGCGTATTCGTCTTTAAAGTTAACGTTGTAGTCGTCTTTAAATTCGCCGTAAAACTCTTTAATGAAACATATTTTTTTTTAAATGTGATTGTCTATGGTAATCTGTTTAATCATAACTATTAAAAGCACAAAGTGTATTTAATGACATTATATTATTTAAAACCTAAGAAACGTAGTAGCGGATAAACAAATTCCTTAAAAGCCGGTGGCTCCTTTGGTGCTGCAGATGTTTATGGGCGGCGGTGATCACTTGACATCAGGTGACCCACTTGCTCGCTATTATTATAGGTAAAGTATCTGCGCGCAGTAGAGATAGAGGATGACATTTTTTATAAGCCAGTGTAGTTGCCAGTGGTTCGGCTAAAAAACAAGGAATAATTAATATAGAGACGATTGATCCGTTCTCATACTCTGCGTTCGCATCTGTCTGGAACGATTCGTGAAGTGGTTGTGCTTTACACTCGCTTAATTTGCGCGCGATTAAAGAATGTTTTTGGTACTGTACGTATCACTACACGTTTATTCTCACTAGGACATTAATGGTATCAGCGTGCCTCGGAGAGTACGATAGCCCAATACAAGAGAAAACTTATTAAATAAGATAAGACCTAAAAGTCGAGAAAAAAGGAGGGTCAAAAAAGAAGTAACACTGTGTTCGGGCGATAAGGCACGGTGGGACTAGGGCTGAAGTAAGATACATAACATTCCCGTTACCTACACCACTCGGGAAGAACGTTGATAGTGGTTGAAAATGTAGAAGGCACACGTCCTCGGGGCAGATCTCCAGCTCGGTGGTCAGATCAACTAAGAGAAACCAGTACCTTCTACAAGACAGTACCAATGGCCAAGGATAGGTCCCGATGGAGAGACAGTAATCACGATCCTCAGTCATGAGCGATTAAAGAAAGAGAGAGGTCGATTATGGTGTTTGTGATGAGCATGATTTCTTCGTCGGTACAACGTTGAAAGCGTAACTGTTGTTTTATAGAATAACGCCGCTGTTTGCCCTTGTACCTGAATCCACTTTGAAGATCACATCGGATATGAGTTAATCAGATGTATTAGCAATTCTCTTGATACCCTTTGAGATATACAATCCTGCTCGTATCATTATAATTATTAGATGCAAAGTTCACCGCAGTGACTCTTGGCAAGACAAACCTAGCGACCCCGGCTTCGTACGTGTGGAATGTTGATTGGAGTGATAAACAAAGCATATCCGTACATCAATTTAATCTATAAACAATTTAATTAGCAAATATAATTGCACAAAGATATGTTTGTTTCTTGGCTTTTTTCTCGTCTAATATAAATGTTTACTACAAAATCAAATATTTGTTTATTCAAATAGGCACATAGATGGCACTGTTGATGCGTACATTACATGTTAAACATGACATAGAAGTTAGTTGATGGCGATAACTAAATTCGCCAACTTAAAACTAAAGCTAGGAGGATTCCAAACGCGCCCTGGTCTAAGAAGAAGCCAACAACAAACTTAGCCGGTTGTTTTTATCTCACATTGTCATATAAAACTATTAAAGAAGCAATCTAGTTAGAGCAATAATTCACACCCAAGCATTTTTATCGTTGCCGTAGTCCTTAATACTATAATAGGACTTTTCTATAAGCTTACGCTTTATACAAACTTTGACCTTTTTAAGAGACATCTTCAAGATATCAACGGGTAGTGTATATATATGTAAACATATAGCCCTTCCTCTTGAAGTCTATCTATTGTAGGAAACTGCATTAAAATCTGTTGCGTAGTTTAAAAGCTCTAAACGTACACATAAAACAGCGCGAGCGACTTTATTTTTAAACATCACTTAAACCAGTATTATTTTGAAATGTCAGTGTATATGACATAACTTGACGTCACTGAAATAAGGATCACAAATATTAAGCAACAAGATCGTCAAAATAATACTGCTTTAAGGTATGGAGGGTAGAGGTAAGGAGAGTCATCTTATATGGGAGAAAAGTTGAAAAAGTGTCCAGTTGTATGCGCTAAATAACAGTTCAAAAATCCTCCACAATGGCGCTGGTGGATGCACAGGGTATGGTATGAATGTACCAATCGTAGATGAATTGAAGTATGCCGAGTTAAAAAATTTAATGTCATTATCGACTAAAGTAGTTAATTATTGAGAATTTCAATAACTTACGTTGTACAAAATATTGTGGTAAATATAACCTTACTTCCTTGTTTATTTTTCAAGCCTACTCTAACAATATTTGGCGCTTCTTTTAAGAGTTACCTTGATGCAAATGTGGCGCCATCCTAATTTAATACATTTTGACGGACACTTTTTCATATACACAGATGATCCTCCTTACCTCTACCCTCCATACTTTAAGGGAAGGTAGCTGGGTCAGGCTAGAAATAATAACTTGTCATAAAGCCTCAGTCTATATAAACTCTTCGGGCAAACAACAACGTAATATAGTCATTTTAGCCTACCAATAATTTAAACATTGTAGTAATTGATTACCCAAAAACTACAACGCAATTAACAATTTCTTGATGACAAGAACGGTTTGATTTAATGATTGCCATATTTTGAAATGTTAATGTTCGACAAGAGCATCTGCAGTATTTTTAATCGGTTGCTTCTTCGTAGAATTAACCTTCGGAACCAATTTTATAGTCACTAAAAACAGACAGATTGTGGTTGGCAAATAGCCAAGGCTAAAGCCAAGAAGACCAAGAAAAAACATATTAATTCCCAAATTGGCCTGCTGGGATCTAACTGACAACCTCCCATTTGTATTCCCACACCCACCACTGGACCAGCGAGGTTGAAAAAACCTTCAATTAATATATAATAGAAAGAAAAGAAGACCGGAAACCCTTGTAATTATCGGCAGACGAATGCAGATTAATTAGTAATTCCAGATAATTTCTGGTAATCCCTTAATAGAAAGGGACTTTTCAGAGGCCATTACAAAGGTAAAGGGATAAAGTATTAATTATCCGCTTTAGACTTAGGGTCAATGCAGACGAGGTTTCATGTTATGTAATCTGCTAACCAAAGTGGACGAACTGACAATGTCACTAGGTGGATAGATGAAAGTAGATAGATATATGCAGCATAAGACCGGGAACATTTTTGAAGTTATACTTCGTTTACACATTCTGGTGTTTTAATTGATTCAGTTGTACAAAAATCTCAAGTTTTAATGTTGAGTGAACTTGGTCGTCCGATAATCAGATAACTAGGTAATGCGTTATAATAAAACTTTCAATGTATTAAATACCTTTTTTTCTATTTTTACAGTCGTTCTTTCTACAATCGAATAAGGCAAAAGATAAAAAATTTAAAAAGATTTTTATCTTGCTACGCCAAAGAAGTATAACTTCTTACACGTGTACATAAGTAACCATACGTTTTTTTTTTGTATTTAACCACAAGTTAGGCCTTGACTGCAATTACATATTAAGTAGATAAGTGATGATGCAGTCCAAGATTGTAACGAGCTAACCTATTAGGGAATACATTAAACCCACACCCTTAATCGGTTCGGATAGCTCAATCGCTTAGCGGCACGACTTTATCGGTACGGTAGTAAGTAGAGATAATTCAAAAGTTATAAATTCCCAAATTGCCCTTAGCAGGAATTGAACCCTTTACCTACCACGAGAGATGATGAGAGATGAGAGCACAACGGCCTGCTCACAAGCAGCCTTATCGTTAAAAAATCATCAATCGTACAGTATCCACGATTTATTAAGTGTTACTTACCACATTGTTTAAAATTATATCATTGAGAGGTCCAAAATTACCTAGGAAAAGATACGAGTATTATATGACCTCTGTACCTTTCGCAGACAATATGCAGATGTCAATTACTTTTTTTTCTTTTTTTTTTATTCTTTTTTTTTTTTAAGGGCTTTTACAGAACAGCTGCATGTCATCCCTATTGTAACCTAATAAACATTAACTTTATATTTTATCAGCAAATAATCTAAACAAGTGGCACGCCTCGATGGAGTCTGGTCTTCCTAATAGGTTATGAAACACGCCAACGTGCAACTTGTCAATTACTTACGTCGATTACGCGATAGTCGGTGGTTTATATCCACATTTTTTTTTTTTATTGTGAACAATTTAGGCCGTAGTCCAACACACTGGCCTTTGCACTCGCCTCTGAAAAAATCATGGAGTACTCTCAGGCACGCAGGTTTCGACACCATATTGTGTTCCCTCGCCGTAAAAGCAAGGGATATTCAAGCAATTTGAATCTAACTTCTACACCGTAAAGGTGCAGGAAAATATCGTGAGGAAACCTTTCTTATGAGTTCTTTATTAAGTTCTCAAAGACGTGTGATTTCTACCAATCTTCACTTCAGCGTGGCAAAGTACAGCGTTAAACCCTTCATTCTAACGCGTGCCTTCTAGAGAGCCGGTGAATGAGCGGCAAACTGATGATGAAATAAAAAGAATACTCATAGCATTAAATAAAATCTTAATGAGAATGAAATTAAAGTTCTCCTGTTTCTTATATCAATGAAAAAACGGGTGCAGACTATTGTTGATGTCTACAATGCCAAATATAACTAAAATTTAATATTCATCCACGTAAATAATACTCGACCAGTGGAGTCGGTGCGGGCAAAAGAGCAAAATAGGCCACTAGACGGTCCCGCGCGCCGAAATCCAGGTCATTACGTATTCGGGACTCCGAAACTGTTTCACCGGGGTGCCGACAATTTTATGTTGCTCGCGTCGACATTACTTCTGTTATACACACAAACACATATTTTGGCATTCATAATATTAAAATAAACGGCAGTTCTTCCCCGGATAAGCACTTTCACGAGACGCTCGAGCAAGCTGTACATTTAATATATTTTGAAAATTTTGACCGGGGGATGCTTTATAATCGATACTGAGTCCAAAACAGATTTTTATTAAATTTTTGTTTGTCTGTCTTTCCGGGCATCACGTCAAAGCTACTGAACGTATTTAAATAAAATTTGATATAATGGTAGCTGATATTCCGGGTCAACATATAGGCTACTTTTTATCCCGATAAACAATAAGCTTCCCCCGGGAAATGAGATGAAAATTTTTACAAATTTTACTTCATAGCACCGTTAAATTAGAATCGATTTTAATAATTCTTTTTTTATTTGGAAGTGTACTATCAAGCATGTGTTGTGTAATTTTAATGAAGATCTGATAAATATTGTCGGAGATAAAGGACGTAAATCTTCACAGATAACAGCGAGTCGCAAGGCATATGGGACAGCGATCGAATGCATGCGTACCATCTTACTTATATTATAAATGCGAAAGTTTGTGAGTAGGTATATATGAATCGATAGAGATGTTTAAAGTAATCATTATTACTAAAAAAAAAACCGGGAGGCTAAATGTTATACTGTTAAGGCACAATAACCGCTTTTTGGTATAATTTGTCAATCAAAACACGGGTACAATCTTAAGATGGTGACGTTCCTATCAGATCTTTATCCAAACAAATAGTTTTATAGTTAAAATTGATTATGTACCTACAAATTCCTCTTTAAATTATTCAAATTGGACCCATCGTTTAAACGTTACGACTGGTATAGAAATGCTTAATAATATTTTAATTATATTTGATGTAGACGAAGTTGCGCGAGTCAGCTAGTTACCTATAAAATATATAAATTTAACATGAAAAAAAACCCAACTTTCAATATAGTGTACATTATTCTACTAACCCTTCCATTTGATACCGATATTAAGATCGTTTTGATCAAAAAAATATTAATAGTTGGCCATTTTGTGTTGGCGGCCATCTTGGATTTGAAATTTGTCATAGTGGATATACCAGCTTTTCTATTTGATACCCATATTAAGGGAATTATGAAAAAATATGTAATCCACCATTTTGTGGCGACGGCAATCTTGGAACGATTTTCATAAAACATAACTAAAGACACTCCTGACTAATTCACATTTCAAACAAAAAAAACAAATAGTTGGAAAATCTAAAAGTGCACGCCACATAATCTCATTCATTACAATAAAATTGAGATTATTTGTAAAGAATAATTAAACTGCATCTAATTATACCGTGAAAAGTAATAGGCTTCTATTCCCCAACATACTGAAGCCTATAAAAAAAAACAACTCCATATTTCGCTCGTTATCGTGACCACAATATACGGGATCCGCACTTACTGACACACGGACGTTCAAGATAGAACTTTGTCAAACATTTTTTTAATTAGTTTAAATATAAAAAAGAGATTTAAAAATATCATGAGTGTTAAAAATAGTGTTTTTCTCAACATTTGTCTATTTATATTCACTTAAAAAAGCAATAAAGAATAAAAAAATTACATTTTAAGTTGGAGATTCACTCACTGAGAGTTCTCATAATGTCCTCAAGCGTGTGAGGACTAGCAGTCCACACATGGGAGACTACGGTCTAGACCTTTATATCCCTGAGAGGAGAGCTGTGTCCTGTTGTGGTCAGATAAATACTAAGTAGCTTGTTTTCTGGAGATTGATATAAACAACCGCAGGACAAAAGTCTTTATCACACGAGAAACACAAAACTCTACAAGCAAAGATCGTGTGAAAGTGCTATTGAATAAATAAATAAAAATCCAAATTCACTCCCTTTTTTTTCGAGAACAAATTTAGATTTTTGCGATAGATAGCTTAATTTCATTAGGTTTTATTGCCCACACCTGTCTGCGTCACTTTGCAGCGATATTCGCGTGATGAAAAATATTTTGCTATACCGATACAATTCGCAAAAAACACTGCAAATTTGAACTTTTGATTACGTAAAAATACAAGTATACCTACAAGCTACAGTCTGTTCACAGTTATTTATCCTCTAGATCAGTCACTGATCTCAGAGGAAATATAACTGTAAACGGACTGTAGTTTTACTTTGTGACATGCAAATAGTCAAGTCAATGTTAAATACATATTTCTTAATTCAAATAGGCCAATAGAAGAGGCTTTTGATGCCTTTTAACTTAAAACTAAAAGTGCGACACAGAACACAAGACACAAACTGATATGGGTGTTCATTTTTTAAACAAACTGGTTATGGCAATATATTTATTTTATTATAGCTTCATAGCTTAATATAAATTAACTGTGAAATGGTGATAACAAAATACCTGGCCCAGTTTGTTGTGGGTCTTAGACCAGGGCGCGTTTGGAATCCCCGGGACTTAAGGTTTAAGTTGGCGAACACGATATCGCATCATACGAATGCACCGCATACGAATAAATAGTGTTAAACTAGCTTACAGCTACACAAACTAGATAAAAGTATATCCGGTGCAGGACTGTCAACAGTTTCAATATTCAGGCCATCAAAAAATTTTTAAAAATTTAGTACTGCTATTGTATGTTACCATAAAACCTAACATTAGTGACTAGTACACAAAATTGAGAAAAATTTAATTATTGCCTATCTGTGAGACAGTTCAATGATATGTAATGTTTTTATCTACCCATATATGTAAAAAAAAGGTTTATTTATGGGTCATACATAAATATTTGAATACCTTATTTAAAAGTAATTATTTGGCCATTGTGTGGGTGAGTATCTGGACTCCTAACTAGTTATTACTGTATTTAGGATATCACATATTCTACCGCGGACTAATGGCATAAACGGGATTTATATTATAAACTGTTAAAACACATCACTTATTTACAACACACTACACACATTGCCATCTCAAAGTAAGCGTAGCTTGTGTTTTGGTTACTAAGATGACTGATGAATATTTTTATGAATAATATACATACATATTTAGGTATAATATACATATATACACTGAAAAACATTCATGTTCATCGCACGAACATTTTCCAGCTGTGGGAATCGAACCCACGACCTTGGACTCAGAAAGCAGGGTCGCTGCCCACTGCGTTAATCAGCCATCATTGTACCTACACTTAGTATTAAAACTTGATTGAATAGTGGATCTATAAACGCAATAAACTTGTGTTTATTAACTAATATTACTTTACTTAACAAACTAATATTATAACAAAGAAAAACACTTTACTGCATACTACTGTTACAGTAAATTTATAAAGTGATTAAATAATTAAACTTTTGATAACTATCAATTGATATTTGTAAAGATATTTTATTAAATTGAATTCAAAAAAATTCAAAAGAGTTTTACAAATTCGATTAAAAACCAATGTTCATGACAATGAGTTGGTGGTTATTTTGATATAAATACGGGTGCATTTTCGATACACCGCAGTCCTAAATGGACTCGAACGATGCAAAGACACCTCCCGGTGTCATCGTCTTTATCACTACTTAGAACGTATTGAGACTTCGGTGGCTTAACTATAGTTATCATTAGATGTCTGTAAGTATAGTCAAGCATCAAATTAATTATGGGCAACATCTATCAATCTGTCATAGCAGCGAAGCGGTCATCGCTTTGATGTGCGTCCATAATTGATCAGCCTATCAGCTAACCGGCTCGGTAGTGTTATCTATCGCGTTTAATAAACAAAAGCTATTATAGCCTAGTGGTAAAGACGCACAGCTTTCAATGGGCCAAAGTTCAATTAAAGGATTTAAGTATCCCTACTTATAGATATGATTAAGATATAGGATTGAGTTTTTACTTCTTTGGCATGAATTTATTGTATATATATACATATACAAACAAAAAATAGGGAAAATAAATTGAATAACAATACAACACAGCGTACATAATTTGGCGGCCTTATCGCTACATACATATGCAGCGATCTCTTGCAATGGCGTAGAAAATAGTATAAAAAAGAGGTAGGTGGTGCTTATATAAACATGAAAGCATAAATTAAAATATATATGTTACACAAAATACATATAAATTAACACAAATAAATATTATAAAATAGGGATACATATGATAATATGTGATAATAAATCCTTACATAAAAAATCGACGTTTTGTATGGTTTTGTATATCTATGCCAATTTGCCATCTCATATGCAGTTCATTGTTCCCTTTACTAAAAAAGCATTCGGACGGAAAACAATAAAATTTTTGAAGGCGCTTTGGACTGGCCCATCGAAATTAAATTTATTCCGATGAAAGAAGTTATACAAATTTCGAAAAAAATGGTAATCTATTGGAGCCATTTCCGGGGAGTACGGTTGATGTCTTAGATAGTCCAATTAAAATCCTCTAATTTGGTAGGTGGGGTGTGTGAATCTCTAATTTGGTAGCCGTCTGTTGTGCGATGTGTGAACAATCATAACAAGCGCTGTAGCGAATTAAAAGGATTATCATATAAAACTAATCTCTTTTTACTATGACGTTACAGTGATTCGATACAAACGTTTTCACGATTTCGAACGTACAAATCCTATAGCGTATATATAAGCGTACTGAGCAACGGCTTGCGCTTTTTGCACACAGATAAATAAATAAATATACTACGACAATACACACATCGCCACCTAGCCCCAAAGTAAGCGTAGCTTGTTTTATGACTACTAAGATGACTGATGAATATTTTTATGAATTATATATACATAAATACTTAGAAAATACATATAAACACCCAGACACTGAAAAACACTTATGCTCATCACACAAACATTTTCCAGTTGTGGGAATCGAACCCACGGCCTTCGACTCAGAAAGCAGGGTCGCTGCCCACTGCGCCAGTCGGCCGTATTTTATTGGCTGGAGATTGACAGGGAAATATAATGAAATGTGTTAGGGGGTAACTCATTCTTGTGCGAGATCGCAATGTAGGTATAGTTTGGAAGCTTAGCGCGTTTCAAATTCGTGTGCAACTTAATTTTTATCAAGTAATCTTTTATGTGAAGCTATGATATCCCAGTGGTTAGGGATCCGACATCACTTTCAGGGGGCCGAAATCGAATCCCAGCACGCACCTCTAAGTTTTCTAAGTTATGTGCGCTTTCCATAATTAAAATATCTTCTGCTTCAACAGTGAAGACGAAGACATCGTAACGAAATCTGCATGCCTGAGAGTCATCCATATTGTTCTTAAAGGCGTGTGAATCCACCAATCCGCACTGGGCCAACATGGTGGACTCTGGATCAACCCCTTCCCATCACTACATCGTAGTAGGCCGGTCAAGGGTTTTGATGATAATGCCTTTTTTACGGTTACCTTAACAACGCAGTATTTAAAAATTGATGGTACTATCAGACACTTTCATTTAACGTTATAACTAGACTTCATCTTAAACATAAGTCCCACGTATAGACAAGACGACAGTCACGAGTAACGGCTGGTAACATTAATAAGAAAGATTCAAAATATTCTTTTGCGATGAAAGAATTCGATTGAATGCCATTGTCGAAGAAATTGCCGTCTAGAATATTTAAGTTATTTCGTGCCTCTAGCTCAGGTTTATTAAAACATAGGACTTCCATACCACCTTACGAACCCCGTTTCAATCTCATAGTACCTACTAGCTGAAATTCATAAAATCCTTTCTTTCTTTCTTTCTTTCTTATTTCACATGGAATATACAATCAAATAAATGATTCAAGTTTTTGAAATTTTTGCTGTTATCATCATCATCATCATCACCTTAACCGATTAAAGTCCTCTGCTGGACATAGAAAATAAAATCGGTAAAATCGGTAAATCTGCTTCTTCTACGGATCTCCTCATTTCTGATTACGTATAGTTACTCCCAACTTAAACTTTGGGCTTTCTTATGAGGACCATAGTAAGCGACCAAATTTTAGATCTGTAAGTCATCACTACGCACTGTTCGAAGACTTTGGTATTCAGGCACTATGTTGACTCCTTTTGACCGTATTTTATACTAGATGTTGCCCGACAATAGTATGCATTTCTCTTGGTTTTCAAAAAGCCACAGGAACTCTTGATTTCCTGAGATAAAATGCTGCTCCAGGATGTAAACTATATTTTCGTAAAATTTCACCACTTTTAGTTAAGCGGTCAATCCCTTGCGTAACTTTCCTATCATCCTGGTTTTATCCAGTCTATCTCCAGGATGTAATCTACATGTGTGCCGAAATCATCATCGGTTCAACGGTTGATCCAAACATAGGTAAAAAAACAAACCAACAGACGTATTTAAAATATTAATTCCAGTACAATAAGAGTTCCGACATCAGCTACAAGACATAAAAATGTACGATTGGTTGACTCCACACGACTTTGAGAACATTATAGAGAACTCTCAGGCATGAATGAATGAATGAATGAATGAATGAATATAGGTACTTTTATTTCATACCACAAGAAGTTGTCAAGACAACGTATATAATTTGGCGGCCTTATCGCTTCTTAGCGATTTCTTCCAGGTAACCAATGGCCAAGATAACAAATACAGACAATAGTTAGGTGGTGCATATATACATATACCCATAAAAAAAATATCGTATGCATGTTTCCTCGCAATCTTTTCCTTCATCGTTGAAGCAAGTGATATTTTAAATTGCTTAAAACGCACGTTAAGGTAATTTTATCAAGCATCCATGCAAAAAAACATTATATTAATTCCCGTTTAATTTTATTTCGTTTCATTGTTTACGTAGATATGTATTCTACCTTCCGAATGATGAAACTGGACTGGTGGAGTAACAATAGTCAAGACATTTCACTTGCTAATTTACGGCGATTGATAGCACTTATACAGGATTTCCGAGGCAAATATCCAGTCTCAACCAATTTGAATAGCTTCCGAGAACAATATACACGAAACGGAAGGAATAAATGGTGCATTAGTAACCATGTTACAAGAATTATTGTATAGATATATTCATCAATATTCTCAAAGGCGTGTGGAGTCCACCAATCCGAACTAGAAAACGTGGTGGGCTTCGGTTTAAACCTTTCTCATTGTAGGAGAAGACTCGTGACCTGTAGTGGTCGGTATCGATTGATAGGATATTTAGAAGTTTTAAAGGAAAATGAATTGGCGAGTCTAAAAGTGGCTTACCTAAGTATTGCAATCATAAATATTCTCCGATTATAAATAACGATTGAGTAATGTTCAGGGAAAATTGTTTCCTAAGCAATACACAGAAGGCGCAAGCTGCACTCACATTTTTATTCATTTTGATATTTATGAAGAACAATTAACATTTTACAGTAATAATGTTTTAACTTTAATTTTAATCATATTTATGATACGATATTATGTAGGTAATAAATAAATAAATAATAAATATACTACGACAATACACACATCGCCATCTAGCCCCAAAGTAAGCGTAGCTTGTGTTATGGGTACTAAGATGACTGATGAATATTTTATTTTTATACATAAATACTTAGAATATACATATTAACACAGACACTGAAAAGCATTCATGCTCATCACACAAACATTTTTCCAGTTGCGGGAATCGAGCCCACAGCCTTGGACTCAGATAGCAGGGTCGCTGCCCACTGCGAAATCGGCCGTCAAAATTATGTTAGTACATAAAGCTTTTCATATTTGGCTGTTTTTTCTAAACCCACTGTAAGGATTGTACCTGGTTGTAAAACGGTGTAGGGTATGGAAGTTATTTATAACCCGTAACCCTAATCAGTTATTATGCGATAACGTACCAGAACGCTCACTCTCTTGTAACGAGTCACAGCTAAAGCTTCGCCAGTATGTTTTTTTTTTAACACAAAACTTTTCATCGTGCTTTCCGTGAAAGTATTAAATTATCAAGATGACATGACGTCAAGAGACTCTCAAAAACTATCAGACCGGAAGATCATCACCGACATCATCATATCAAACTATTACTGACCCACTAAGAGAAGGGGTTAAGGCCGCAGTCCATCACGCTGGCCCAGTGCGGATCGATGGACCTTTGAGAACATTAAGTAGAACTTTCAGACATGCAGGTTTCCTCACGATGTTTTCCTTCACCGTTGAAGCAAGTGATATTTTAATTGCTGCAAAATCTTATGTCCTTTACTTGTATCTTGGTTTTTTATGTATGATATCCAAAAAAAAATCTGTTTTCTAGATAAATAGAAATGCCGAATCAGTTTTTAACGTCACTATGAGATGGTAGTAACAAAAATACCCTGCTAAGCTAGTTGTGGAAGTCTAGTTTAACAAGAACACTTTTGGAACCCCCATTTTTCCTTCATTATGTAGTTATTACAATCAGCTTACATTTATTTCAACAAGCAAATAAAAGCTTACATAGACGGACTTGAAATAAAATAAATAATTTTCAATAGGTAAAAACAAATGTAATGTATAATAGAAACAAAAGTAATGATCTTCCTTTTTAATTATTATTTGTATAAGCTAATAAATTTTCCAAACCAGAACAATGTAAACAAGTTAGTTGGGAAGTTGCCAAAAGAAACTCATTGTTTTCTCACAGTTCTTAATAATTCACTTTTCAGACAGTTTATTGGCTGCGAGGAGAGTAACTTTTTTGCCCTCACTTTTTGAACCTTATTATCTGCGACTTGGGACCAAGAACCTCGACTGTCGGATAGCGTTTGGAACTTAAGGTGGATTTAAATTGGATTCACAGTAGTGTTCTATAGTGTTCCATCAGACTGGAGATATACTTCAGCTTTATAGCCTCTAAATTGAAAAATATGTGAGCGGTGATAGCCTTGTGTTAGGGCTTCCTTTCAGGGGGACCCAGTTGCGCCACGGAGGCATAAACCTCTACCTCTACCTCCTCACTAATAATTCACTTGCTTTAAGGTTGAAGGAAACCTGCACAAAGTCGTAAGTCATGTTTTAAAAAGCGTAACGTTGCCTTAGTCAAAGTCAAAGTCAAAGTTAAAATATGTTTATTCAAGTAGGCCTATAGATGGCACTTTTGATGCGTACATTACATGAGAATTACACGGCAGTTAGATGATTCGTCAACTTAAAACTAAAGCTACGAGGGTTCCAAACGCGTCCTGGTCTAACAACAAGCCCATAACAAACTTAGCCGGGTGTTTTGGTTTTGTTAACACTATCTCACATTGTCATCTACTACTACTATAGAAACAAATTTATAAAAAACGACCTCAGACATAAGTGTTAAACCAAAAAAAAGTAAACAATTTTTGTATAAATCAAGCTTGGATACTATGTGCTACAACTGACTCCCAGTTGCTGCAAAATATGCAACTACTTCTAACTTTGATAGAAAATGTGGGTGTACCCTGATACATTGAATACATAATATGTTTAACCGTTCCGAGTGAATAGATGAGATTTAATATTGTGTGATTGCGTAAGCAGTGCTTATTTAAAGATTTTAAACTAAGATTTTCTTGGTTAATCAACATTTCTAAATCATAGTTCAACGGGTACATACCACGATAATATTTTGGATTTGTCGATATTTTGACCCAGTTGCATGGATCGTGGTCACGACGGGACTCAATTCCAACTCAATATTATCGTGGTATGTACCCGTTGATCTATGTTTAACAGTGCTTATTTGTGCGTTACCAGCAATTTCAGTAGATTTGCTGAAATTTTTAGAGAGTTCCGTTGTCGATCTCCAAAACTCTTGATAGGAACATCAAGAATCTTAGACAAAAATCCTTCTTCTTCTTCTTTCGCCTGGCTTTTATCCCAATTCATTTGGGGTCAGCCCTCCTAGTTTTTCTGCGCCACACCGTGCGGTTGTGGGTTGTCTCTTCTGTTGTGTTGCTCGCGATTTTAATGGTCGTTTTTAATGGTTCTTAGATAGGTTATTTTTGATGGTCGTCCACGGGCTCTTTTTTTTTTGTTTTAATCTTATACAAAACAAATTTTGCAAATCTGTCTTATGTATATACGGGATATTATGACGGAGTTATGCATTAAAGGTGAGAAATAAATTATAAAAAACAATCTATTTATATTTTATAACACTTTATCACGTTCTTGCAGAATAAAAAAAAAAAAAAAATAACTGCAGGACTGCGAAAAAAGCAATATAAATACAGCTATATATTCATTATTATAATACTATTTACGTTTCCAAGGTATTTTTTATCGGGTTACGTGCATTTATATGCGTATCATCCCTGAACACAGTGTATAAGGTTGCCAAATGTACAACTTTTTTTTTCACTACTAGTTAGCGTCCTACTGCAATTTCACCTGGTGATAAGTGAAGAAGCAGTCGTAGATCGTAGCGGGGTAACCTGTTGTACGACAATAATATATTAAACTCATACCCCAAACCTTTTTCAACGCGATATCAGAACGCTAAATCACTTGACTTGTTTTGGTGGTAACCAGCCACGGCCAAAGCCTTACTCGGATCAGAGAAAATTCAGAAATCATTTTCCACCCTGCCGGGGACCGAAGTTACGCTTACGCTAAGAATACGCTGTAGTTTCAAATGGGAGGGCCCATTTGAAACTACAGCGTTCTCCGCTACGCCGGCAGGTCGCCAAACTTATAAGTGCTATTAGTATAGTAAGTTTTATTTATTTAAATAAATACTTTATTACATGATCATTAAAAGCCTATACCAGTGCACTGTTTGGGATGGTTTGCCCATAATCACCACGCTGGGCAGATGGGATTGTGTTCGCAGCAGATTGTAGCAGTAGACAGAGGACGCTACTGCCCGTTCCCCACTAATAATCCCTTAGGCGCCTCATCGCCCTCGTCGTTTCGGAGCGAAACGTGCGTAAAGGGTACATTGCCGAAGATCAATTCATCAACAAAGAAATTAGAAATTACACCATATAGATTATTTTCGCAGAGTATAGCAAATTAAGCTTAATTTTCATAATATATCATGGATTTCCGCAAAGTAACGCCTGCTATCCAATAATTTTTATGTTTTTTTTTATCTATTTAATTTGCTGTAACGTCACTCTGGTCTCAGCAAAAAATCAGCGGCATACATGTACCTAAAATGCATGGCGAATGCTGAGCTGTAAACCCATTTTGACTTGTGTACATTCAATACACGACGACGACGACGACGACTTGTTACATTACAATATTATAAGATGTACTGTTTTTAACACTTAACATAAACAAATGTATTTTCTTTCTTTCAATAATAACAGCTTCTTTCTTCTATCAGTCTTGGTCCATATTGCGTGTTTTTCTATAGACACAAGTATAACAGTTTGCGGAAACTCCAAGTGCCAAACTTTTGGAGCAAACCACTCATCTTGCACTCTCGCGTGGAATTCCTCGGATTTCATTAAAGTCTGCGGAAGTTTTGTCGGAAGTTTTTATTGCGAGGTCCCACAATGCTCTCTCGTTTACTGCTAAATGCTGCATACACGAGTAACGGGACTGACATTTGGTAGGAAAAACTTTTGGTATAAATTCAAGAAGGTAAGAACTCAGGTGGAATTTTGGTATTTTTATTTATGCCACTAACAATAGCTTACGATTTCACCCGCATCGTAATAATTGAGTCAGACTTAGTTTGTCAAAGGTAAACCGCCGATTGCAACTAGATTGAGAAGCGTACAGCAAGCTTTGCAACTTCTTCTAGTCCGAAATTTCTCAGTGTCTGCAGACAAAAGTCTTTACACAATCATTCGTTTGTGATGATTTATGGCTAAACTACTATCGGCCTCATAAGAAGGCTCAGAGTCACTCAGCGGGCGATAGAAAAAGTTGTTTGCAATATCTCTACTTTTTTTACACGCTTTTTATTAGGTTCGCCTGTATGATTATACTCTAGTCCAAAGGAGTCGGTTACTAACATACACTATTTGTATGTTAGTAACCGAATCCTTTGAACTTAGACACGGTCTGATGTCGTTCAAATTTTGTAAATATATCGAGGATCGATGACTTTTTCAATCAAATTAGTATATTACTAATTTGATAAGGTTATTATATTCTTCAATTTGCAAATTAAGATTTTTGTTAATTTACATAATTTTCATATAAACTCGATAATGACAGGAATGATGTTAAGTTTAATTTTCAAGCATTATCTTCAGCCGATTTCTCGAATATTAACAAATTTGTTTTTTTAAGGGTTTACTGATTAATTTTGCTGTTATAAAAATAATAGTTTAAGAAAACTACAAATCACGCTTTTATAAATAAACTGAACTATAAGGTAGATTTTTTTTTGGTTTTCATTATTTTTAACGGTGAAGATATAACTAAAACCAAAAAAAAAAAAACATTTCAATTGCTTTAATCAAAAACCCACATCACTCTGAATAGTTATAGGATCGAGTTCACCCCAAAAGGGAACCGAAGCTAGGCTTTCATTGTTTGCTATCTATGTTTTAACCTTGGTTATGATAATATAATTAATATAGGTTAGAAATTTAGCAAACAACTGAATTTCCCCCATAATGATCGTACCTAATATTACTGGTCCAGTAGATAGTCAGGCTTGTAAAGTGACATCTAAATAATAGCGAACGGTCAAGTAATTTAACTTGCTAATTCGGGCGGACACTTCGATCGAATTTGCCGAGTTCGCTCCGCTACCCATCTTCTCAAATTCAAATAGCTGTAAACCAAATACAAAGGAGAACTATTCCACTGGGAGTAAGGGTATCTATACAAATAAATAAAATTTATGTGTCTGTGATTTCCAAATTAAAAAAAACATATCGTCATCAGTAGTAACCATGATTGGTTAAATGAGTTTTAATATATCGTTAAAACTTAGGTAAACGAAGGATTTCTGTACTTTTCTCAGACGATATGCAGATATCACTAATTTATGCCCGTCGATTGTTTGTTGAAGACTTTTTTTTAATATTTACTTATGTTTTGTTTAATAAAAATTATATTATTATAAATATATTGCGAGGCTACTGTAAATATAACTATTTTTTTAAATTTGGCACGAAGGGATTAAGCTTGATCTAAGTTTATATATCGATCGCACAAGCTTAGCTGACCGTAGCTTATTAATAGGCTGGGGAAAAAGTTATTTCACATTATAGTATGTATGAACTTATGATAAAATCTCTTTGGCTATACTATTTGTATCTGGCTGGTTTTGGTATCAATAAAAGTTTGAATTTTAAAGAATATCATTCCATATTCAAATTAGGAAAATGTGTGATTTTTATTTGTTTTTCTTACTGTGAAGATGAGTGAATCTAATGAAGAAATTGGATACATTTTAAAATTTTACTACAAAAAAGGTAAAAATGCAACGCAAGCCAAAAAAAATTGCGGCGTTTATGGATCTAGTGCAGTGTCTGTGAGAGTAGCACAAATTTAGTTTAAGCGTTTTCAATCCGGAAATTTTGATGTCAAAGATGACCTCGCTCTGGTCGCCCTATTATGGATAAAATGGATGCCATTTTTGAAAAAATGGAGCAAGATGGGCATATCAGTAGTTACAACGTAGCTGAACAACTAGGAATTGACCAAAAAACAGTTTTGGCGCATTTGAAAAAACTGGGTACACAAAAAAGCTATTTGGTACTCACGAGTTCACTGAAAGAAACTTAATGAACCTTGTACTCATTTGTGATTACGACGTAATGAACTACCGTTACTATGATTTTATTTAATTAATTTATGTGATTTTTTTTTTATACAGTTATGTTTGTTTTCATTTTACATGTTCGTTTACAATTATTATTCATATTTCCCTCTTATTTTTTTCTCTGTTCTATTTTTTGTACCCTAGTTTTAAATATTGTTCGTGAAGTTCATTAGTATAATGACAATAATAATCTAATTGTTAATAAGTGAAAGTGAATTTGTCCCTCCTAATTAATAAATAAATACTAATTAGAAGCAGTGATAGCCTAGTGAGTAAGGCTTCGGATTTCCTTTCGTGGACACCGAGTTTGGGTTCCGACAGACGCACCACTGACTTTTCGGAGTTATATGCGTTTTTAATTTAAGCAATTTAAATATCACTTGCTTTAAGCGGCGAAGGGAAACATCGTGAGGAAACCTGCATGCCTGAGAGTTCTCCACAATGTTCTCAAGGGCGTGTGAAGTCTACCAATCCGCACTTGGCCAGCGTGGTAGACCACGGCCTAAGCTCTTCTCATTCTGAGAGGAGACCCGGGCTCTGTAGTGGGCCGGTGATTGGGTTGATGATGACGATGATGATGATGATGATGAATAAATAAATCAATTAACCAAGGCATGTATAAACTGGGTTTAAAGTGGGATGGGACACGGAATACCAGGGTGACACTGCGTTAATATAGCTGACATGTTTTATACTCAAATTCCCGGTCACAGTCGGCAATACCGCTTCTGCACGTGTAACTTGTACTCGTAATAATAGTCTGCCGTACTGAAATTTCTACATAATATAACGTCGCCTGGATATCTAGGAGTGGACGAAGCAAATTTCATTTCGGCGGTAGCTGCCACGATGAATGGCGTCAGCTGACAGGTGAAGCGGGGTTTAGCGGCTGTGAAGCCATGTTGTAATTCCGATTTATTGGTGCGTACCTACAATTGTGTCGTTTAAGTTTTGTAAATGGTAGCTTTTAAGGCCATTTTGAGGCAGTAGCATTTGGTATTCCAGTGGTTATATTTTACACTATTTCTATTTATTTGCTACGTGTTACGTAGGTCCATGTGCTTAATTTCATTTGGGGTGTTAAAAGTTTCACGTGTCTGAGCGTGTGCGTATGTGTGTCTACGCCACAAAATCGTATTTTCTAGACGGATGAACCTATTTCGAGCTGTTTGATGAAAATCGGTCCAAGATAGTCGCCGCATCAAAATAGCGGGTTACATGTTTACTATATACTATGACATAATTTCAAATCCAATATGGCCGCCTCCAATAAATGGTGTATTACATTTTTTTTCACAACTTCCTCAATATGGATATTAAATAAAAGGGCTTGACTAGTAGAATAATGTACACTATTATTAAAAACGGATGATTGACGGATGATTTTGCAAATTTATATATATATATTTTTTAATCGTACTGCGTGCTAAAGTCCTTAAACTACGCTTCGCAAATTGCCGTAACTATCTTTCATCGGCCCATCAGTTATAACTCAATACGGCTCGGCCCGTCCGTCGCCCCTGAGCTTAACCCTTGTAATTATCGACAGACAACCGAATACCTTCTAATTCCAATTTGGAATTACGGCTCCTCGAAGGTCGTTATCGAGGTAGTTTGGTCAGCGCGTTGAAGGTTTGATCGATTGATCGTTTTCACATCCGTTTTTGGGTGTGGTTAAGATTATTTCTCAAAAAATCTTATTCTTGTTGGCAGATTTCATGAGGCATCATATGGTTACAACTGTAGCCGTTTTTAAAGCTGCCACTTGACTTATACGAAATGGTATGAGAATTGCAAGTAATATACGTGGCCATTTAGTCATATAACTAAATACGGTATTACTTAATACAAAATCGTCTACCGCATCACGATAAGCACATACTTAACCCCACTGTTCATATTCGCACTTTTCGTAAATGATGACCCAAAATCCTTTTTGGGCGCCTGCCGACAAAGACTTGACCACAGTCTCACCAGGAAAGTGTACCTACTGTATGTGGCCTAAGACAGAAAGCGCTTGCCTAGAAGATGTCTATTCACTCTCGTTTTACATATACCCAGGTTGTATGAATTCTAAAACACAGAACTCGGAAGAGCTTCCCAAACCCCAGTTATGCGTAGATATAAGAAAAGAAGATGAAAATAGCTTCGTGCAAGTTCTTGGGATATTGATAGATTGCAAGTTCTTGACTTTGACTTTTGACTTTGATAGCATATGGATGAAATCCCTCCCAGTTTCTTGCGGTACGTTGGTAAAATGGTAAAGGGGGAACGAAATCGAACTTCCTGAGCACACTCTACGAAGTATATCCCATAAAGTCCTAAGCGGCCAACTGACATATCATATTTTACTACTGAGTTAAGAGTTTTAGTATAGTAACTCTCACACTATAGTGGCATTATCATAATATAAATTACGTCTTACGCAGCTTATGATAAAATCAGTGCAGCCTATTTCCAGCTCTTTTAAGTGACATCTAGTGAGCAGTCTACAAACTGCATACGCTTAACAAACAATAAACTTTGAACAATTTTTTTTTTAAACACATCTTCCTAAGCACATAGGTATACACGTTTGATTCAGTGCTAAGCAGTAGAAATGAAACTGTTCTACATTCCACAGGGCGCAGTGTCAGTGTAACTTATGTGCATACATTAATGGACCAACTCCGCACAGCTTCTTGAGAAAACTTGAGAGGGCAAAACGAGCTCACGTAACGGCTAGTTCACATTGTTCCAGCAGTCCAGTTTACTAGTAGTAGAGCTTTTCGTGACAGAAGCTCGTTCTAGAAAGTACTACTTCCATGCTTATTTTTGTGCTGTCTGTCAGGGCGAGGTTGTCGGTGCAATAATTACCTAATTAATTATAACCTTAGATTGATACACACAAGGCGGCTGTTTGCAAGAGGTGTCCCTCAAACATTCGACGTGTCCTCCGCGTAGTGTTGATCTGTTGATAGACGATTGTTTTGCACTTACCGTCAGGTGGGCCACCTGCTTGGTCTGTCAATTATTACTATAAAAATTCAAAAAGCATCGAGCGATCTAAGACAATACTCTGTGACTAGTGTCTAGTGATCTATATGATAAGCGACGGCAACGTTTATCCGAGTCGGTATACTTTTAAGTGACATACATAAAATTTATTGCGAATTAAGTTGCCTTACGTAACGTACGTCTAGATCAAAATCACCTGTTTATATAGAGCCTGGGTATTTAGGAGTCGAAGTTTCTTGCCTAGACCCGCCGACCCACCACTTTATTCTAATTTGGATATAGAGTTCCATATCCTTTTGTAATATGAGAGAGGAAGGTCTAAGCCCAGCAAAGGTTCATTTTAAATAGAATCACGTGAACCGAGTTTTAATTCCAACACATTCTATGTACGTGGTTAAATAATCAATTTAACAATGCAGACCAAAAACTCGAAAAAGGAGATTGAAATATTGACTGTCTTAATAGTATGAAAAGTCGTCCAGTTCCAGACAAAAGAATCCAAGGCAACACAGTGTACATCCAGTGTAATAAACTGAAATATTGTAATAGACGCCATCCAATCCAACTCAGTGATGGATATAACTTATTTGATCACGACAGGAAGAATGTAAACAGTCTATAAGTTGTAAAATTGTTCCGTTAACTTTTGCTAGCGTGGTGAATATTTTTAATCTTGTAATATGTTAATAGTGAGGACGTCCTTTTACACGTGGGTCAATATTTTTTGCATATGACTCGTAAGCGTTTTACTATCTCATGTTATGTGACGTCACCATCTCTCAGTGATGGTGCAGTTAAAATGTACTCAAGCGCGTAAACTTCAAGTAGTTAAATCAGACCAAAACTACTCAGACAAACCTATATAAACCTACAGGTTCCTTATCGTTATGGTTTATGGTTTAAGATTTTTATTTCTCAAAAAAAGAATTCTATAACTGAACAACGTTCTTGCCGCGCGATTTGGAATTCTATTCATGTGAACTGTGAACATATTAAGTGTTCATGTATATTACTCATAAAAATATTCATCAAACATACTACCCATAACACAAGAGACGCTTACGTTGTAGTATATTTATTTATTTATTATTTATTTTATTTATTTATATTAATTATAAAATTTTACGTTTGCCTTTGGTTAGTTAAAACATAAATACAGTTAAATTTACCATACATAAATTTTACTTTTTTCCTCGGATTTTCTCCCTAGCATAATTGCGTGAAAAGTTTATTCACAAAACGCATACTGAAAATATTAATATACTTCATTTTTTGTTTATTCACTAATGATTAAATATTTTCTACCTTCCGACGTGCGGCCAAAATTTAAGGAAGTAAAAAATACATGTGAATATATAAGAAAATATATAGTAATATAAATAGATTTTAAGGAATTAAATTTGCATGCCATTCCATGGCGGATAGTAGCGCTAAAACACCAATACTATGAAAAACTCAATGTTTATGCACATAAAATAAATAAATAAAATTTAATTGAAAATCACCAGAGTCAAAAATCATACCCGGGCTTCTCAACTTTGAGCTAGTTCTGTATTAAAACTTCGAATACTTCGTTTTATTGATATCAATACCAGTCATCGCAATTTTGCGCATCCATACGCTTAACAGAATTTCCGATTAATGAATTGCAATATCAATCAATCAACCAGCTACGTAACGCTGATTCAATCGTCGCTGGCGATTGTTGAATTAATTAGGCGAAACTGTAAACTCCCGTGATACTTAACAAGGACTAAAACTACCGTGGTACTCCACGGTAGTTTTAGTTCTTATTTATTTTTATTTTATTTATTAAGGCCCAAACAGTATACTTAATACTTAAAATTAGCACAAAGAAAATAACACATACACCAATTAAGTAGCCGCTAATAAATCTAAAGATTACATTTAAATTGACAACAAACCTATAACTTAATTAGGAAACTTTAGAATATGGGCTCGAGAGAAAAAAACACACATTATTGACAGATAATGTATATAAGGGAAGACCCTAGCTTATAGCTTTGAGTAGCTCTATTAAGAGCGTATTTTGATCTGATTAAGGGCAAATAAAATGGAGGGGATTTTCGCCTAGATATAATATTTTTTGGACAAACAAAACCAATTCTACTAAGTAGTTTTGGAGTATCAATTTCATTCCTTAAAATTTTAAACAAAAAAACAATATCACGAACCTGTCGACGAGCCTGGAGAGGTTTCAGACAGTCTGAAGTAAATGGATTCAGCCTGGTTCCTGAAAAACCTCAAGTGCTTAGACAATTTGTTTTGCAAGTTATCTAACATATTAACATAAATATTGTATCTCGGATTCTAACCAAAGAATTGAAAAGAAGTATAAGAGTATTATAGTTTTCAAATTCTCTTCCATACTACATGCTACATTAATTTTATTTACTGATTATTTCTAATCATAGAATCATAGATCAGTAAATATAATTAATGTAGCATACAGCTCCCATGAATGTTCTATAACATAGGTGTTTATCTAAACCTACCATTAAATATAGAATAATTATTAAAACAACTTTATTTAATATTAGATGATATCGGTCTTAAGAAATACCATTGGGGGTAAAAAACCGTAACATGGATAAAAATATCAAATTTTATTTTTCAGTAGGCAAATCAGTTTTTTTGGTATTCCAATTCAAGTTAGACCTTAACTGCAACTTTCCTAGCAGTGAGCAGTGAAGCTGTCTAAGATGATAGCGGACTGACCTGTTATGGGTATGGCATTCAATATATTAAACCGATAGGTATCAAAAAGTGGTTTTTACGCGGCATCAATTTAGTAACTCTTTTAATGTCTTTTCTCTGGGCCAAATGTAGTATCAATTGAAACAAATTTGAAGGGACTTCAATGCAGATGATAAACTTAACAAGGAGTTATCTAATCAAGAGTAATAAGGGAAAGACTAAATAGATTAGATATTTGTAAGTTACATTATGCCGCATAAAACCGGTTACAGAAAATGCGCGGACCAAAGTGTCTTGTATACTATGACTACTAAACTTTTCAAGTTCTGCCTCTCCACGGACACCTTGCTCACAAACTGTATTGTACTCGTAAATGTAATACTCCAATATTGGTATACGCTCAGTGAAGATGATCACCTCTGCTCTGAGACGGATTTAGATTCGATATTGGTACCTCCTAACTAGCCTAGTAACAATAAGAGTTAAAATGCTATTGAAGCTGTAAAATAGTGGCTATTAGTCTTGTACAGCTTGTAAACGTGGTGACTAGTGGGTGTTGTTTTAGCTTCCTTTCCGAGAGACCGAGTATAATCCCCGCCACACACCTCTATCTTTTCGGGATTATGCCAACACTAATAACAATAATCCGACATATATGTGGGAATCGATCCCGGGACCTCTAACTTCAAACCACAGCGCTTACCACTGCGACAGGGAGGTCGTCAAAACTTACCTAGAGTAGTTCTTTCTCTAGGCATGTTGCAGGGAGCCTGAGGTTTTATCTACTCCTTGTCTTTTGTGTCGAACTCTCACTATCTCCCGAGCATAGAAAACAAACAGACACTTTTGCATTTATAATATTCATCATGACCCACCCATTACTGGCCCACTACAAGCCACGGGTTTCACTACAGGCATTCCTCCCAAAATGGGGGTAGAAGCCGTAATCCACCACGCTAGAGCCAAGTGCCAATCGGTACGCTTTACACACCTTTCAGAACGTCATTAGCAGCTCCTTTACCGATGTTTTCCTTCGCCGTTAAAGTTAGGGATATTATAAAATTTTTAAATTAAAAAAACACATTACACCGCAATGAGTTGCGTTCGGGGATCTAACTCGGTCACCCTGAGAGGCACCGAATTAGATCCCCGGGAACTACTAGGCTATCAATTACCGGGATTCCTTATAATCTTCTTCTGTTCCTGGGCCTGTCTCCGTACTTGGTTAGCCGGAACGGTCCGTTGTACGTATGCCCACTGGTGTGGCTCTCCGCTGTATCCCTCCAGCTAGCCAAGCTTACTCTAGAAGCTTAGCCGCCCAGGTCACTGAGTGAAGGTTGCGATTACATAACGCAACATAGGCGTAACCGGGGGCACAGCTATTACCTAATATTCTAAAAAAACTGCATAGCGTCAAATCTTTTAATTCTATTGAAAGTCACGCGGCACCCGTAGAGGGGACGCCGGCGCGATAAGTTCAATTTAGTTAAAGCACGTTTGCCGCTGCGTACGACACTTTGAGATCCACCAAACTTCATGAAAGGATTTTCTTTACACACGGTTTTTTCGATGAAGCAGTCTCTAAAATGTAGGGTTTTTAAAAAATCGACTCGTATAAAATTCTGCTCGACATTTGGTTGCTACGATATGATTACTAACTAAGTAGACATTCCACGTCTGTTAAGAGGCTTGTTATAAAGGCTAGTTACCACCTGCTGACAAAGACGTGCCGCAAAGCGTAAATAATAATAATATAATCTTTGTAAAACAAAACATTAGTCTTTATAAAAAAGCGGATATAAACAATGGACTTACTAGAAACGAACATAAATTGGTAATATCAACATATCGTCTAAGAAAAGTACGGAAAGTCTTTGTGAGTATATGTATTTATTACATGATACCGGAGGTAATATTAGATTTGCCTTGACATAAATTTGAAGAATATATATACTCGTACTCTTGATGAATTTCTTAATGACAAGGTTGGAAGCAAGCCGCGCAACTTTCATCCAACACAAGATAAAACAATGATTGTGAAATAAGCTACATATACAATATACAACGACACATCGCCATCTAGCCCCAAGATAAGCGTAGCTTGTGTTATAGATACTAATATGTCTGATGAATATTTTTATAAATGATATACATAAATACTTAGGTATAATATGCATATAAACACTGAAAAACATTCATGTTCATCACACAAACATTTTCCTGTTGTGGGACCCACGGCCTTGGACTCAGAAAGCTGGGTTGCTGCCTGCTGCGCCAATCAGCAGTGGAAAAAGAGAAACTGCTGAGTTTATTTCCTCCTTCTCGGTAGAATTTGCCTTCCGTTCCGGAGGTAGAGTCACAAATAGGCTGACTTGAATAGCACGATGAGTTAAAACGCTACTAGAGCTGTATAAGCTATACCAAATACTATAAGCTGTACAATAGTGTTACAACAATTTAACAGCGTTTGTAAACTCCCAACGCTAGTTAGGAGTGCAAACAAAAAATATGCAGGAGCGAGTTGTAATTTCTCAAATCCCTTTTTAGCGAGTGAAAAGTTTGACAACTAGAGGTTCGTCACTTTTTCTATAAAAACAACTGATTTATAATTTATAGGTTTTTGAATTCCACTACAAGTGACTGAAATCTTACCTTAAGTGATTATTATGCTGTCTAAGATGTTAACGGGCTAACCTGTTTGGGACCATAAATACAAATAAATAAAATAAATATCCTACGACAATGGGTGGAGTTTAATTCTCGGCAGGGGCGATTTGGGAGTTTTTATTTTAAAATTTTCACTGGTCTGGTAGGAGGCTTGGGTAGTGGTTAATTACCACCCTATCGACTAAGACGTGTTGCAAAGCGATTAAGCGTTCCAGTACGGGATCTTGTAGAACTGATTATGAGTATGACTTTAATATACAACGTAACAAGTTAGCCCATTACCATTTTAGACAGCCCGTTTTCACATCAGGTATTGAAACTCCCTTTACGAAGATCTAGTAGGAGGTAGTTTTAAATCGATCTATAAATGGAACGCAAAGGCTTTGTATTGCATTCGTCAAAAATATCAACAAAGTAAATTAATACTTTCAGAGTTGTTATGTATTAGTGTGTAGTAGTAGTTATTTGTATGTATGTGTTAAACAGTGTACCCCACCTTTTCATTTTCCTTTTTAGTTTTCCTAATCTTAAGGTTGCCTCGCAGAGATCGCTACTTAGCGATAGGGCCGGGCCGGGCCGCCTTTGGTATCCTACTACATTTTTGAAGTGTTTTTTGTTTTTCTGAAGTTGATGTGGTATACAAGTAGAGTATAAATAAATAAATACATGACCTGGGTAAACTGTGATGATCGATATATCGAGCTCATAGAGCATACAGTTTAACTATTGCAAGCAAATTTGATACATAAAGTTAGTATAGTAACGTTCATAATAGGTTCAGAGGAAGATGCCATTGAAAAACATACGTAGTTCAGATCTTGTAAATAAATAGATACCTTAAAAGCCTTGAAATAAAGTATAAAAGGGGTTGGTGAGTAGGTGTTAAGGTTTATGCTTATTGCGAGGTATACAATAATAGCGTCTCCATTAGAACAGGATTACCATAGGATTGAGTATCCCTAGAGACTTAGCTGGGTAATTTTGATCCTTATTGATATCAACACCATCTCAGAACGGGAACTGATAACAGACATTCTTTTGACCTCATGCTCCGAAAAATTATCCGCCTACATCTGCTACGTACTGCTATTATATTTCTGTTATTTCAAATTTTATGTCGTTGATTTTCAAATAGTATATACTTTTTGAATATCACTTTGTTATTTTGTTTAAAATAATATACTAACTTGTATTAGAAGACTCCACGAGAAAAAGAAAAAATGTCCGGAAAAGTGTGAAAATCCAATTCAAATCGATCCAACAATTTTCATATTTATTAGCAGTAAGTGGTCATACATACAAGTAGACAAAAATCTATTTTTAAATTACATACCTACAGAATCTTTAAATTTTACTTATGTTGATTAAAATTTAATTTCACTAAAATTAAACTTCACTCACGCAAATTCAATGCAAACTCGTTACAGAATTATAGCCCAGTTATTATCGAAGTATGGTTTGAGGATCGGTTCTACTTAGTCTGTTCAGTTTTTCTACAATACCTCTCGTCTCTTCCTTCTGTAGTTTTTGATGGCGCTATACTTGAATTCAGTAGTTCTGTTAAAAACTTGGGTATTGTCAGGGATAATACGCTGTCGTGGGCTCCTCAAATATCCGAGCTTAATCGCAAGATCTACGCAGCAATTGGTAGGCTTAACAGGTGGAAATACTTTTTATCTATTAGTACCAAAATTTCTCTGGCTCACTCTCTTTTACTTCCTATAGTGAGTGAGAACTCTCAGACATGCCTTTTTCCTCACGATTTTATCCTTCACCGTTGAAGCAAGTTATATTTTAATAGCTCAAAACGCACATAACTTAGAAAAGTAAGAGGTGCGTGCTGGGATTCGACACGTATCCCCGAAAGTGAAGTCGATTTCCTACCCACCGAGCTATAACCGCTTCTAAAACCTCTATGCTGAGGATCAATTAACAAAGACGGCCGATGGAGTGCACTCGGAAGCTAAACTTTTATTTAAAGTTTGCTCAATAAAGGCAACCTTTCCGAGTAGTTCTTACGTTCTCAATGAGTTCTCAACTTGTTTGGCAAGTCTCAAGTTTCTGCTGGATGGATACTTCGCAGCTGTGAGTGGCGAGAAGCGATGTCGTAGAGTTAGCTTCTTTTCGAGGTTTCTTTGTGACTGCGGAATAGTTATGCGTGTATATAGGTATATATATCCTAAGTATGTTTGTATTGACTTTTTAACCGATTCCCAAACATCGCGTAGGTTTTCATTTCGATGCAATTTTTTGTGTGTGATTGTTTTTTTTTGTTTATAGAGGTGTGTAACAATTCTTTTTGCTTTACCAATCCTGTCTTATCCTCTGTCACATCTTCATCTTTAAAATAAAAGTGGATATCAACATACCGGTTCAGAAGTCATTTATGTGATTGAGAATATGCTTTTATAGTATGATTCCTAAGGTAATTTTGGACCTACCAACATGAAGTTTCAAAAATATGTTAAAACACATTAATTACAGCGAGGTTACTATACAATTGATGAATTTCTTAATAACAAGGTTGCTTGAAAGAATCCGGCTACGCTTTCATATCTCACAAGATAGAAAAATTACTGTTTAAATGTAAATTGTTGATATTGAAAAATAACAACTTCTGAGATGCTCGCCGTCTTCTCCTCGGTAGAATCTGCCTTCCAAAGCGTTGCCACTACAAATAGACAGACTGGACGTTTCAAAAGTGCTTATTTTGTAAGCCTACTTGACAGAAATGAACTTTGCATCTTTTGATTTTTTAAACCGTATAAAGAAATAAATCAACAAGAAACGTAAATTCATTCCTTCCTAATATTATGAATGCGAAAGTATGTTTGTTTGTTTGTCCTCCCTTAACGCTTTAACTAAGCAAACAATTAACGTGATCATTGACATAGAATGAATTAATGAATGTACAGGAAAAAAATTAAATAACTAGTTTACACGATGTATACAATCTGGCGGCCTTATCACTACATAGCGATCTCTTCCAGGCAACCAATGGCGATAGAGTAAGTTGAAAGCACGGAGACTAACATAGGTTACTTTTTATCCCAGGAAAACCAACTGATCCCACGGGATTCGTAAAAAATCGTTAAATTCCTGTATCTGGTGGAGAAACAACAAGTGCAAGCATTCCAAGGTACTTACGTATTGTATTATTGTTGCCTATTTCAAGTTAAAGAATCTCTGTCATTAATTTAAAGATTTTAAAATAATGACAGTTTATAGTCAGTACATATTTGAAAATTTAATGTACGTTCATAAAAACTATTCTAAATTTAAGAAAAAATGTGACTGCAATAATTTAAACATTAGAAGTAAGAATAAACTTACAGTGCAATATACTAGGTTACATACAATTCATAATTCGTTTAAAGGAAATTGCATACAATTCTACAATAAACTACCAATTGACATCTTGGAGATGTATCTTAAATAGTTCAACGTTTGTATTAAACGTAAGCTTATAGAAAAGTCCTATTATAGTATAAAGGACTACGTAATCGATAAAAAAGCTTGGGTGTAAATTATTGCTCTAACCAGGTTGCTCTTCTAATAATTTAAAATGACATTGTGAGATGGTGATAACAAAAAAATAAAACACCCGGCTAAGTTTGATGTGGGCTTCTTCTTAGACCAGGACGCGTTTGGAACCCTCGTAGCTTTAGTTTTAAGTTTACGAATGTGGTTATCGCCATCATCTCACTACCGTGTAATTCTTATGTACGCATCAAAAGTGCCACCTATAGGCTAATTGAATAATCTTTATTCAAGTCGGTAGGTGGCACTTTCGATGCGTATTTTTTTGACTTTGACTTTGACTTTGAAGTGTTTAACATCGTCATCGTCAGACCCAAAATGAGAAGTCTGAATTCCCAGGTGCGTGTTTGCTACACTCATGATGTAAAACTACATTTCCAAATGCTCTTCTAATTAAGGAAACATTATTATCACAGTAGATTAGTTTTTAATTATAATAATATCTGCAAGCAACAGCAGTAAAAACTAAGCCTTATCGCGGCAACACGATTTCTCCCGAGATTCACTTCGTGTTCCACCATCCACGTACACCGCAACGCTCTGATGAAAAACAAAATCCGGAGACAGTCCTGCAGGTGTGAAGCTCACTGGTAAAACTATATGCTTTTAAATTCGTTTTATGGTCTCTATACGTGATCGAAGCGACGCGACTGATTGTTGTGTCATCAGCATCATCATATTAAACCATTATATATTTGGGCAACTGTAATGTCTTCACGGGGTGCGTTGCTAAATAAATAAATTACCAGCCCAATACAGGTCTCGGATCTCCCCCTACAGTAAGCAAGGTCAGTAATCCACCAAGCTGGCCCAATGCGGTTTGGTGTATTCCACACCACTTTAAGAACATTATGGAGAACTCTCTGGAATACAAGTTCACCGTTACAACAAGTGATATTTGAATTGCTTTAAACGGAGAAAAGTTATAGGTGAGTGCACGCTGGGTTTCGATCTCGGGCCCCCGAAAGTGTAGCCGAAGTCATAACCACTAGGCTATCACCGCTTCTGCTACATTATGAATACCTACTTAAAATAAATGATTTTTATTCAATGCATATTATTATTATGATTAACAATAAATTTCGTTTTTGAATTCTTCTAATAAAGTAATACGAAAAATAAAGTTAAAGATGTTTCTGAAAGAATCTGTTCAATAAAGGGATCAAAAATAAATTTAAAAGCGATGAATACAAAAATATTTCGTAAATACCTCTTCATTTCGGATACTTTTCATTTAAACCGGTTGGAATAACGGCTGGTATTTAACAGAAGAGTTTCGTTGGAATCGCTGAGGTGTCAATAATTTTATTGGAACTTTCATTTTAATAAAACTTTATAGTACTCCGTTCGCGCGTTAAGTGTTCCCAATTAAACGGTGTGAGGAATATTTAAACAGTTTTTTACGTTTTATTTATAAAAAAAAAAATAATAGCCACAACAAAATATATTAATGCAAAATTTTGTATAGGCATCATTAAATGCCTATTTGCTACTTTTTCACAGGCAGATTCGGTAATAAATAATTGAATTAAATCTGAAAGTTAGCATCATTTTTAATCCATTTCCGACTATAGGTAAGTAGACCGTAAGCCACCACGCTGGACAGGTGCGGTTTATGGTATATCCGTTTAGAAAGTGATATTTAGTTAATTATAACGCACATATAAATTTTGAGGTGCTTGCCGGGGTTCGAATTCAGTATTCCCGTTCCCGGGAAGCCGAATTCTAAAGCTATCAATGATGATAAATCATATCTCGCTGTTTATTAATCACTCACACACACAATCTCGCTTAGCGTGTCAGCCAAGTTCCAGCAAATAATAAGAAACTGCCTACATGCCAATGCCATAAAGAACACAGCTATCATGTGTAATATTACACGAGCCATTGAGAGCCACTTTTGCCTTTCTTAAATACTCATAATCTATTTAACATAAACGTATGAAATTTAGTTTGTTTATTGAAACCTCTTAGATTAACACAAACACATGAAAATTTAGTTTGGTTATTTATACCCATTACATTGACTAAAACCCCAAGCTCCCTTTTCGATGGGGCACAGTTTGATCCCCGGTATGCACCTCTAACTTTTAAGGAGTTATGTTTTTAATTTAAGTAATTAAAATGTCACTTGCTTAAATGGTGAAGGAAAACATCTTGAGGAAAAATGCATTCCTGACTGTTTTCCACGGCTTCTCAAAGGCGTGTGAAGTCCACCAAACCCCACTTGGCCAGCCTGGTAGAGAGCCTAAACTCTTCTTATTGTGGGAGGTGACCCGTGGCCTGTAGTGCTCCAGAAATTGGTTAATTTGATAATGTCTATGTTGACAAATTATAAGCTACCATTTAACACTGATTTTATGAACTCGCACAATGTGCATTTCGTGATCGCACAATTTGACACCTCTTCATACAATAACAAAGATTGACATCACTAATGCAGTTGCGGGTGTGCTACGATTTGAATGTCATGTCCCGACAATTAGAGCTCTGGAAATCAGGACATCCTAAAGCAGCGCAACGTAAGTGTCAATTTATATTTCTTCTTTCTGTCTTTTTTTAACTTTGCCTTGACTTTAACTTTTATAAGAGGTATTTTAGATAATCAACGCAAGATTGAATTGTACTTCCCAAGCGTACGTTAAAACAAATAGGGTCATACGTATTCAAAACGAGTATGTACCAAAGTATTTTAAAGATGTAATGGACACGACATTTAAGTTATATTATATTTCCAATCATATGAATCTAAGCACAACAAACTCCTTTTTTGAACAGTCGTATAATTAGTATGAAGTTATCATATCATTATATATATATATCTTATCTTCAACTTAAATAACTTTTAATATCACCATTGTTGCTATATTATCTGGACAAATATGAAAAAATACGTAAGTCGACACAGTCTTATAAATTTTCTTTTTTATTTTACAACAATATTAATTAAATAAGTTGCTCGCTCGTTTCACTTTCTAAGTGTGCTATCCCCAACCTTATAGTCAATTTAAACCGTGCTATGCTTCAGTAATGAAATCAAGGATTTGCTATACCTAAACTAAGCTAAGAAGTTGCTTTACTCAAAGTCACTCACTTACTTAGTGAAACTTGCGCGTAATTTGTCAAAGCGGTAAATCCACATAGATCCCTCGGGCCGCCTTTTCCTTGTAAGCAGGTCCCGGGATAAGATTAAATGTTCACGGATATTGGACTCACATAATTTGTGTTTTAAGTAAAGTATTCTACGACAAGTTTTTACTCAACTATGTACCTGCGATGGATTATGAAAAGGTTTGATAGACAGATGAATCAATATGTAGAACAAGGAAACAAAAATGGAAAAGAAAGGTTTGATACAGTTACTATAAGTGATCTTTTGTAGGTAACCTGAGCGTGATAATCAAATAAAAGCAATATTATGGGCGTCTCAAGGCTATAGGTACTACATGGAGGGAATGTACCTTTAATAATGTAGATATCATTTATAATGTAGATAAAATTAAATTGCATTGAGAGATTTTTTGTTAATATTGTGAAAAGTGGCAAAGCAGTGGGATGCCGTGTACATATATGAAGTTGGCTGGTAATTAATAAGACAATACGCGGTGCACAATGCACATGGATAAAATAAACTTACAAAACAATAATCTATATATATAAAAGATAAAGTGTGTGGGTATGTTCCATATAGGCTCCGAAACGGCTGGACTGATTTTAATGAAACTTTCAGGGAATCTCCGGATTGACCTGGCGAGTAATCCTGTAAAGTTTGGTGACGATCGGAGCACTCCTATTTTTGAACTGTCAAATACAGCTTTTATTTACTATGATGATATTCTATTGTTGGGTGTACATGGGTGTAGATAATGATCTTCACCCGCTCGAGTAGAGAATAGAAGAGAATGAATACGGAGAGAAATAAATGATTTAATATATTGTGAGACTTAAATTAAAAATTTAATGATGTAATATTATTGTTTAAATAAAATAAAGCAAAATACGGCGAAGCGGGCTGGGTACGCTTGTTTATTATAAATACAGAATCCTAGTTGAAATTGCACAGTTATCTTATCAGAGCCTATTCATTTAAAAAAGGCGAAGATATTTTCGTTCTTAAGAAAGAATTAAAGAAACATATAATTAAAAAACTAATGGGGTATTTGTAAAAAGATCTGTACTCCATATCGGGATTCCATATTACAACTCAGGAAGACAGGAACCTTAAGCAACAAACTTACTGTGTAGTTTGTTTAACTTTATAATTTGGTTGCAAATCTTACAAAATCCCCAAATTCAGAAGCCTTTGAGTTTTTTATATTTTAACATAATATTAGGCCTACTTGCACACGACTATCCTCTTATCTGCCAGGTTACATTATCAATTATTTAAGACACTTCAAATATAATATTTTCCTCTGACAAAAATGGTGATAAATGGTAAAACGTGTCCCGTCTCCTGACAATAGAACAATAAAGATGTCATGAATAGTGAGTGGCAAGGTTAAAGGGAAAGGGTCATATTATCAGATCCCGTATCACACATATTTTATTATTCTGACAGATGTCCGTAGGATTTGTCTTGCAAACACAGGGATATATCAACCTGCGGGTGCTATTATGGCATGAATCGCTAGAATCTATAAATCAAAACTTTAAAGCAGACTAGCAACTATTTTAAGGGTTGAGATTGGAAGAAGAGGGTTCTCTAAAGATCTATGTCAAGTTTTTCTTTATTCAAATAGGCACATAGACAGCATTCCTGATACGCACAATACATATATATATTTTGTCAGCCGGTTGGCGCAGTCGGCAGTGACCCTGCTTTCCGCGTCAAGGCCGTGGGTTCGATTCCCACAACTAAAAAAAAATTTGTGTTTTGAACATGAATGTTTTTCAGTGTCTGGGTGTTTATCTATATATAATAAGTATTTATGTGTATTGTATTCTTAAAAAAATATATTCATCAGCTGTCTCAGTACCCATAACACAAGCTACGCTTACTTTGGGGCTAGATTGCGATGTAAGTATTGTCTTAGTATATTTATTTATTTACATAGTAATAAGATGATGATAACTAAATTCGTAAACTTAAAACTTAAGCTACAAGAGTTCCGCGCCCTGGTCTAAGAAGCCCGCAACAAACAAAAATCAATGACGCAGTCAAAGCGAGAAAATCGGCAAAAAAACAGTAAAGTCTTAAATACAATACGTATTAAAGATGAGTTTTTTACTTCAGTTAAAGTAAGCCTTTTTATATGTGAACATGAAGTCTAAAATTCTAACGGACTAAAAGTTAAGGGGGTTTGGTAGATATATTAAAACGCCCTATTGAAACACTTTACGAACTAAACGTACTTTGCTGCCTTGTTTTAAATATCTTAAAAAGGATCAAAACTCTGAAATATCCATTCAACTCCCTACCTCCCCGCTACACATCACCTACATTTAAATAAATCATAAATAGGCATATTCATACCGACCTCCCTCGCGTAGTGAAGAGCGCTGTTTCCTAATGGGAGGTCTACCGGGGGTAATTTGGGAATTTATAATTTCAAAATTTTCTTTGGGCTGTACTAGTGGGAGGCTTTATTATTATTATTTAACTCTTTATTTGTACACCACTATGAAATTAAAGATATAAAAGAATAATAGAAATACAAAGACGGAAGTAAATAAAATAAATATACTACGACAATACACAAACCTCCATCTAATCCCAAAGTGAGCGTAGCTTGTGTTATGGGTACTAAGATAAATGATGAATATTTTTATGAATAATATACATAAATACTTATAATATACATATAAACACCCAGATGCTGAAAAACATTCATGTTCTTCACACAAACATTTTCCAGTTATGGGAATCGAACTCACGGCCTTGGACTCAGAAAGCAGGGTCGCTGCCCACTGCGCCAATCGGCCGTCCGCCGGAAGTAGAATACAAAAGGCGGCCTTATCGCTTAGTAGCCATTTCTGCCAGGTAACCTTACCTTACAACACGAGCGAGAACGGATAAGTGGGTAGTTGGTGGACAGGCTTTAACCGTCATTTACCACAAAAGCAACCAGATCATGACGCTGAGCGATTAAGCGTCACATTGCGAGGCCGCGTGGAAACTAATTATAGGTATGAGTTTAATATAACTGCCATACTCATAACAAGTTAGCCCTACCATCACCTTCTTTCACCATCCACCATTTCCATCACTTATTAACAGGTGTCTGGTCCAGCGTTTAGCTGCAATCATTTATATTTAAATAACATATTTGATATTTAAAAACTAAAAGGTTTGGGTACAACAAAATTACTAGTATTGTCTTTCCAAAGTAAAGTTGACATTTTAATCTACGCGAAAAGTGTTTCTTCTTTGAAAAACCAAAACGTTGCATTTCCAGGTTCGGGTTTTAATATTTTCAATTAAGCCATCGCCTTTGATATTTCAGCAACGCTGTCGCAAACAAAGCTTTCACGATTTAGTTCCGTTCTTCTGTAGTTGGAAAAATATTACTTTAACATTTTAGTGCTTTTTGTATACAGTGCACTGAAAAATGGAATGTTTTGATAAAAAACCACCTACCTTGGTTTGTTTTTATTTTTGTTCACCGTCATCATTGTCAGCATATTTAATATGCCCTCGTTTACCATCGCAGGTAATATCGCAGTCAGAATAGTTTGAATACTAAATTTAAAAAAAAACTCTTGTAAAGTAACATAGTTGTTTAAAATTTTTTTTAATGTTTTTTTCATGTAGACCTTATCACAGGCACTTATGAAGCGTTCATACATTTAACATTTAGTTAGGTGATGGTGATAATTGCATTCATTTACTTAAAACAATTTGTTTTATTTATTTTTGTTTTGTTTGAAAATTTCTCTATATTTTATACAATAGGTATAATAAGTTCTTATTGCTAACGTAAGCTAAAACTTTTTTTGTTGTTCTGGCTAACAAACCTTTGTAAACAAAATAAAAATTCAATAACTGAAACTTAAACTTATCACTTACGCAAAAATAAACGATATAAACGAACATTACCTTATATAAACGTGCTGCTTCGGAAGGCAAGCACATTATTCACACTTCTTCAAATAAATTATACTATACTTATAACTTGTACTGTCGACGATCACACATAATACTTATGCGTAGTTACATAGTTTTTAAGTAAAAACAAATTTTACACTATATGGGTGGACATAAAAAAGACTGAGCAACGGAATCGGTAAACTGCAGCGTAAGCCAGTCGCTTGTTCTAACTCACTGTTATGAGTCACCAAGATAATAGTGATGTAAAAATCTATACCTCTTATAAGTAACGGCGTACGATAGTGTACTCCGCTTACTTTTTACAATCGTCGAGACCAAAATATTTGGATGATAAGGGATTTTACTTTTAAAAAAATTATGGGATAATTTAAGTATATAAATAATCTTTCAGAAAAGGAAATTTCATCTGATTATCAAGTTTTTTAAGATTAGTTCGAAATGGGGTGCTATATTCTATAACCTTGTTTTGGATTACCTGTAATTTAGAATATTTAGCGGCCGTAATACTACACCAAACGGGGGATGCTTAGGTTAGGAAGGGTTTCACTTGGGTGGAATAAACTCGCAACTTTGTTGAAGAACTTAGTTTAGACTTCCGGTTAAGTATCGAACGTAATACGTTTGTAGCTTTGGTGCCTTTAAGAATTAGGCTGTCAATATTTTAACACCAGTTGACCTTACCATCGAATATAGTACCTAGGTATTAAATGTGACAGTGTGTAATTTGACGTGTATGTGAAATCATTTTTTAAACCCCTAATCGGGTCTCGGTGCTAGAATGGCAGCCCCGAACTGGTAAGCGAAGCGTTGATTGACCCCCAACGACGTGGACAGACGACTTTAAACGAGTCGCAGGTAGCCGCTGGATCCAAACGGCTCAGAACCGTGTAATTTAAAACTCCCTACAAAAGACCTATGTCCAGCAGTGGACGTCTATCGGTTGATATGATGATGATGAATCGGTTTCTACTCTGCATCATAGCGAAACATTTGAAGGACGTATTTCTAGCACGCCCTGTGAAGTGTTGCTCTGTTGGTGATGTTTTTCTACAAACAACTTAGACACACTGTTTATCAAATAATATTATTGTAACATATACCGTATGTTTGACAATTACATGTATAACATATGAGACCAATAAAAATATTCATTCGCTTAATTATGAAATAGATACAGATAGAAAAGTAAGCGGAATAACAAAATAAAAATGAGGAGTAAACACTGACTTGTATACCTTCCATATTCAATCCATCCGCATTGATAAGCCGCCCAGCAAAGTTGGTATTTGTTAAAATTGTATGCATATTTTTTGACGATTACAATGTTGCCATGTTAATAATCTACAGATTAAGGATAGATTGAATAATGAAATGGACAAAAATCTATTTACACTCTATATTATTCTTAAACAAGGTTATTACTGAGAACTTCTTAACAGAAAAACAAAATACCTAAGAATTTTTAGCACGACCAGCAAATCGAATCAAGGACTTCTTGATCATACCACGGGATCAACGAGGCAGACTTGTAATACAATTTTTTTTCCGAATTCACTTCGGTAATCTGATTCTGAATTGTGATTACTTCCAAAGAAGATTAGTTGCTGTGTAGAGGCATTAAATCCTTGCCCAGTAATTGTTTACAGTGAAAAGGCGGACCAGGAAATCGGTGCGCAATTGCCGCATCGGCAAAATCCGCTTGGATTTGCTTCTTTATTGCACGTCTTAATCTTGATGAACGAAATTAAAATAAAAACTAAATTCGATTATTACAAAGATCTTTAGAATAGTCGTTTAAAAATATCACATTTGCTGTAAGCATCGTAGATTGCTAAAACGGAAATGCAAATACCATTTCATGGACGAGATTATTGACAGAGTGGCTGCCACGGAATAATAGAAGGAAAAGAAGAAGAAGAAGTAAAAAAGTTTTTTACTCGAGTAAGTGGACAGGAAAGAAGGGAATGGAGAGCGCTGGGGGAGGCCTACGCCAGAGAGGCGACTTCAACCGCAAGTTCACAACAAGTTATCAATCTACGAAAAAAATACGTGCAGTTTAATTATGTGAGTGAATGTATTATGTTATTCTTCTTCTTAATTTTAATGGTTGTAGATTAATTGTTTTTTTTTTATTTAGTTAGCGTGGATTATTTTGCGTCGTGTTACTATAATCGAATAGAATAATAAGTTTGCCCTTATTCAACAATAAAGAAAACAATGTGTATAGAAATAAATTTATCTAACATAGATATACTACATCCCTACTTAATATTATAAATGTGAATGTAAGTTTGTTTGTTACGCTTTCACGTGAAAACTACTGAATCTATCTTCATTAAACTTTTTATACATATTCTTCGAGGAATAAGAAATAATTTAGTATACTTTTCATTGAAAAAACAAAATTACGTAAGATGAAAAAACGTTTGTGAAAAAATATATATAAAATAAATAAACATATATTAAATATAAATATATATAGGTGTAGACTATGTAGCAGTACGCTGCCTCCCAAAATTACGCGGGCGAAGCCGCAGGGCACATTTAGTAATTGATAGGTCTATAGTTTTTTATAATGTTAAAAAAGATAAGTCTGAGATATCACCTGATGGTAAACGACGAGGTAGTCTATGATTGTATTACGCTAACCTAGAAAGGGCTTTGGCAGTTTATTGAACCCATCTGTTTGCAACACCACAGACTCACAAATAGTATTAATCATAGTCACTATTTTTTTTTCTTTTTTATAGTTATAGGTAAATGACCGACAAAAAAGAGAGCCCATCTGATGGCATGAAACGTCACTGCCTCACAGGGCATGCAAGAAATACGTCCTGCAATGTGCTGCCATATATCCATAAACCTAAGGCTTAGGGGTTAAGCCACATCTGCCTGTAATTACACGGGCAACCAACCAAAAAACAGCATTGCAAGGATACTGCTTTAAGGCAGAATAGCTTTACTTGTAACAAGTTCTACTACTAAAATACGTCACAGGTATCAAATTGCTAAAAAAGCTTATGACCTTGTGGGTAAGAATCCTTCCATTCGTAGGGACCGATTTGACGATTCAAAAGTAAATAAATAAATAATAAATAAATATAATACGACAATACCCACATCGCCATCTAGCCCCAAAGTAAGCTTGTGTTATGGGTACTAAGATGACTGATGAATACTATACTTAAATACTTATAATATATAAACACGCAGACACTGAAAAACATTCATGTTCATCACACAAACATTGTACAGTTGTGGGAATCGAACCCACGGCCTTGGCTCAGAAAGCAGGGTCGCTGCCTACTGTGCCAATCGGCCACAACCATACAAAAGTACTTATAAAGTTGTCCTATTTTTATTAAATGTATTTTAAATGTTGCATAAATGACCTAATAATCTTACCATGATAAAAAAAGCCATCAAAAACCCGCTTATATTATATGGGTTTGATTATCCTAATACAATTTGATACGGATAATAATTCATTTAGTTAAACGCTGTGGGTATAAAGCAATTACCCTTCAACTCGTTATTTATGCGTACATTATACTGTAATTAAAATTTTATTCATTTAATTACTAAGCCATTTTCAGTTTTCACAAATTATATTTTTATGCAACGTTTCATTATTTTTTCCTTACTAATCTGTGTGGCTTTTGACCTCCTCCAGTCCTTTCCAATCTTCTCTATTTATTGCTCCAAGTCTTTACTGCTATAGCCGTAATTCCGTCTTCCCATCTTTTGACTGGCCGTCCCTATTTTCTCTTTCCCTCTCTGGAGTACCACACACTGACTACTTTGCTGTATTTTTCCTCAATATTACTTTCACTCTGGTGGTTTCTAGCTGTTTACCAGCCAATAAAAGACAACGACAACGGTCTTCTTTAAAAATAAGAGGTTACGACCATAGTCCACCACGCTGGCCAAGTGCGGGTTGGTAGACTTCACACGTCTTTGCAGGTTACCACAAAAATTTTTTTGATCAAAAATCAAGTGACATTTTAAACCTAACAGTGAGAGATGAGTGCCAAGAATTGAACTCGAGCGCAGCGAAAGAGAGGCTGAAGGTATTAGCACTAAGCTACCACCGCTTTTAATCTGTCCAAAATAACCTCGTCCTTTTATATAAATTTTTTGTGAAAAAGATTTTTATTTATTTTTAGAAATGCCAATTTAGTTTTCAATTTTGTGAACAAGAGAATTGTCACTATTATCAAACCGAGACTTTACAAGTCTTGCACAATATTCCGCTTGGGTGTGAAAAGTCAATTACTGCGGCGTCGTCTGCTAAAGGAGCGCTTGTGACGTCACTATTGTGACGTCAGCAGACTGTCAGCCGGTGTCAATGCGGGACTCGTTCCGCCGCTAATTGCTCTGACAAAGACGAGAAATGACACAAAGATGTACTGCGAAGTTGCATTTAGAACCTAATAGCTGACTTTGCAACGACCTCGCATACAAGTGGTTACATAAACCTTCTCCGAGATATAGAAATGTCGCACTCACGATCATCATCATTTTCTCATAGGCTTAGAACATAGGCCCACCACGACGATCTAATGCTGGATGGTGGGCTTCGAAAATGATTACTGTGCTTATTCCACTACTGGGCTCATATTTCAATTGAATAATCGAACATCATTACTTTTTAACCCCCGCCCGAAACGTCCCTCCCCTCGAACCAGGCGAAAACGAAGGGAGTTATAAGTTTGACGTATGTGTTTGCCTAGGTGTGTGTATGCGTGTGTGTGTGTGTGGGGAGTGTATATGTTTGTGAGAGTGTTCTTAGCTTTGTTTAAAGAAAATCGGCCCGAGATGGCTGCCGCCTCGCAAAGCAGATTACATATTTTTCATAATGTACACTATTTTGAAACTTTAGATATCTAGTTGCTTTACTACGAGACTTGTGTTTCTTAAATTTTATCAGAAAGGCCAAATTCCAAGTATCAGGTATATAACTTGAAAAATGAGACAGATAGAAACATATTTTCCCTATAAAAGTTTAGAGTGGCAAAATCCATTATTAATACACCAGCGATAAGATGCTCAAAGAATATTCTCACAAAAATTTAAATTCCAATTGGATTGTCTGTCAGATAGCCCGGACAAAACCTTTTTAGTTATAGAAAGTGACCGAGTGACCTAAAACCTTTAGGATCTGGAAAACGTTGCAAAGTTGCCCTTTAAACTTTACACTGCCAAACGTCAATGACCTTTAAATCTGTTAACGGGCCTGCAAGCCGGGTGGCTGTAAAATCGTTTAATCATTTATCAATGTATCTATCTAATATACCTACGCGAGTACAGACAAATTTGTAGTGCAGTTTACTAGGCTGCATAAAATTAGTAATTCATTTAAGGGTAATTGTATATGATTTTATTACAAATAACTAGATGAAAGCCTTGAGATGTCTCTTAATAAGTTCAAAGTTTATATAAAACGGAAGCTTATAGAAGAATCCTATTATAATATTAATAAAGGATTACATGTAAGATAAAAAAGCTTGGGTATGAATTGCTCAACATAAACTAGACAGTGAGATGGTGATAACAAAAAAAAACCTGGCTATGTTTGTTGTGGGCTCTTCTTAGACCAGGGCGCGTTTGGAACCCTCCTAGCCTAAGTTTAAATTTAACGAATTCAGTTATCACCATCACTCACATTAGTGTACCATGTTAAATGTATGAACGCCTCATAAGTGCCTGTGATGTACATGAATAAAACATTTTTGAATTTGAAATGCAATTATTGTTAGTGTGAATTTATTTCTAAGCTCTTTCGTTCCTAAAATAGAATCCTGAAATATTGTCCTAAAACCCTATTGTTCTTGAATATCAGCTGGCTATACATACATTTTGCCTAAGAACAATACGTTTAATATTTGTTTGCATTGAATCTCTAGTTAACGCGACCCCACCGAATCCGCTTACGAATACAAAATGTATTTTATATGAAAGTCAAATATTATTGGTTCTTGTATCGGTGCGACAGCGACCGGTGGCCAGTAAGGTGAATGCCAGTGTCGAATTCATAAGCATTAGCGTTATTTTCAGCATATGCAAACACATTTAGCATGCTAAATGGAAATAGTTACGCAGATAGCGTGCGCAACTACGCAATAGCATTTCATAAATTGCCATTAAATTGTAGGCCATAGAATGAATAACTGACTACCTACTATTATTGGCTATTACTTATAACTTGCCATTGAAATACACTTTAGGGCAAAGAGACAAACATATATGTATTATATTATATTTTGAAACTTTTAAAATAGAAATTTCATGAAAATAGCTATGATAATATTTTTACATCACAAACACTCACTTTTAATATGATACCTAAGAATAAATTAAATATTACCCGACATTGAGTTCGTGTCTTTTATTACCGTCATTATCATACTACACTGCCATCTGTACAATTTTTCCATGCATTCACTAGTGCGTATAAAGTATATCCTTCTTGTCGCTGGTTGCTAAGTTTATCAATTAGCATGCTAAAACATGTGAATTTGTGCGAAATGAAATGTTAAATAGAATGAATTACCTTCACTAGTAAGTGTCCCTGTCTCTGTTTGCTTAGGACGAACAATAACGAGCGAGGCAACTCGCGCCGTGTTGGGATTAATATAAACAATCGCATGAAATTGCTTTTAAAACATATATTTTGTACAATCCTAAAATACACATAGTTATTATATTCTATAGGTTATACTCATGGCGCTGCAGTGAACACTATGTTCTCAGGAATGGAGATCCCATGTTTGATCCCCGACAGGTTGCAATTTGGGAAATATAAATTAAAAAAATATACAACATATAAATGAAAACCGAAATAATACTTCACTTGCTTTAAAGGAAGATTATGAACTGTCTCTAAGACTTATCTGTGAAACCGAAAACCTAATAGTTTTTGAGTAAACCCCTGCTATAGATTTTACTGAAAGAAATCAGATACAGCCCTAACTAACATTACATGCAAAATCATATGACTCCTGTCACTTTATTAGGTACGCACCGCGTAGAATAGGTACTATGCGCGTTTCGGCATTTTACATTCAATAGGGTTGTCAAAATTATATCCATAGAATGTTTTGATGGAAATTCGTTTGTATGGAAAAATAAATATGCTTCTTTTGATTTAATATGTGGGTTTCATAGCCCTTAAATATTTTTACAGGGTGATTCCATATTAAATATGCACCCTTAAACATCATTTCGTAATTCGGTTACAAGTATAATTTCTGGATTTTTTTTCTGGTGAGATGGAAGGTTCGACGTGACGTTAAAGACGTGCTGTTAAGCAATTTAGCGTTTCGGTACGATGTTTCGTATATAACTGCCATATCCCTAACAGGTGAGCTCGCTACCATGTTAGACTAAGTGCATCATCACCAAGCATCAGGTGAGATTGCACTCGAGGGCCAACTTTTTCTCGTTAAAGCTATGATACAATCTTTTTATATTTACGTTATTGCATAACTTATCGAGAATCGACTAATATCTATACTCTATCAGCATCATCGTCAGCATATCAACTCATTACCGGCCCACTACAGTATACGGATCTCCTCCCACAGTGATAAGGGGTTAAAGCAGTAGTCCACCACGCTGGCCCAGTGCGGATTCGTGGACTCTACACACCTTTGAAAACATTATAGAGAACTCTCAAGCATGCAGGTTTCCTCACGATGTTTTCCTTCACCGCTGAAGCAAGTGATATTTTAATTGCTAAAAACACATAAGTCAGAGGTGCGTGATTCGAACTCATCTCCTCGAAAGTAAAGTCGAAGTCCTACCCAATGGGCTATCACCATTATACTCTATACTAATATTATAAAGCTGAAGATTTGTTTGTTTGAACGCGCTAATCACAGGAACTACTTAAAACTGAAATATATTTTTTTGTTGGATAGGTCGTTTATAGAGGAAGGCTATAAGGCTATATAACATCACAATACATTCAATAAGAGGCGGTCATCAATGAAAAATGTTGCAAAATCGGGAATCTTTATTTCTTTTTATTATTGGTCCCACATGCCTGCGATGCGTAAACATTTAAAGTTATGCCAAAATGATAAAAGAAGATAAATTATTCAAAGTCAAAGTCAAAGTCAAATATATCTTTATTCAAATAGGCACATAGATGGCACTTTTGATGCGTTATTATATACAAAATGTGTACATAGCAGTGAGTAGTGATGGCGATAACTACAATCGTAAACTTAAAACTAAAGCTACGAGGGTTCCAATCGCGCCCTGGTCTAAGAAGAAGCCCACAACAAACTTAGCCGGGTGTTCTTTTTGTTATCACCATCTCACATTGTCATTAGAAAATATTTAAGAAGCAACCTGGTTTGAGCAATTGTTTACACCCAAGCTTTTTTATCGTTTACGTAATCCTTTATACTATAATAGGACTTTTCTATAAGCTTTCGCTTAATACAAACTTTGAACTTCTTTAGTGACATCCCCAAGATATCAACCGGTAATTTATTGTAAAATTGTATACAATTTCGCCTTCTTGTATTCTAAAAAAAAGTCCGCGATAGCATGTATATGTTTTTTTAAGGTTGAATGGTACTTCGATAAAGTCGCGGCTGCACTAGGCTATGCGTTATAAATTGGCTATACGTTATAAATTGGCTATACGTTATAAATTGGCTATGCGTTATAAATTGGCTATGCGTTATAATTTGGCTATGCGTTATAAATTGGCTATGCCTTATGAGTTGGCTATGCTTTATAAATTGGCTATGCGTTATAAATTGGCCACGCTGTCCTGCAAAAATACTACCCCTCACACTTAATACTTCCTTAACTGAAACAATTAAATTAAAATATTGGAAAGCAATAAACTCCCGGACACAGAAGCACGGGTTTACATATTCAAATAAATTCCCCACCACTTCCCCCCACTCTATTGTGTTGGAAAACTTTGATTGAAGGGATTAGGCCGCCTCACCTGCCTCCTTCGCCTGAGAGATAAAGGCTCGAATCTATCTCCATTGTACTATAACTAACTGCCGCCCGTGACTTTATCCGCGTTAATTACGTCTTTTTATAAATCCCGCGGTCAGGTTGATGCGGTGATAGCCCAGTGGGTAGGACTTCGACATCACTTTCGGTAGGCCGAGTTCGGCTCCCAGCACCTCTACCTTTTGTAAGTTATGTGCGTTTTAAGCAATTAAAACTTCAATGGTGCATGAAGACATGGTCAGGAATCTGCATGCCTGAGAATTCTCCATAATGTTCTCAAAGGCATGTGAAGTCCACCAGTCCGCACTGGGCAAGCGTGGCTAACTACCGCCTTAACCCTCCTCATTGTGGGAAGAGACCCGTGCCCTGTAGTGACCTGTAATGGTTATATGATGATGATAATAAATCCAGCGGGATCCGTCAGTTTTTCCAAAAGAAAAAATATTTTATACGTTCAAAAACAATTATGAAAGCCGGAGTAATTTATAATGTATTCAGTCTTTATACGCACGTTTCGCTCCGACACCATCCTCAGGAGATAATGACTTTACAATTAATAATTGTAATCTTAAATCTCGCAAAATTCTCACCTGTGCCTATCACCCCGAGGAGTGAGTGTTAAAGCCTCATGGACCAGTAAATATACCGGCAACTGCGCTGTTCCGCCCTGAACATAGCAATGCGTCTTGGCGGCAGAAGTATGCGTGGCGGTAGTTTTCTTGCTCTGTGGTAATGCAATGGAAACGCATCGCTATTTGTTAGATCTAAATCTGTGCCCAGTAGAAAGAGAATTCATTAGCGAAATCCGAGACATTCCAGCTTGTTACTATAATTGTCGAATAAAGAGCACAATGGATGGAATTATGTGGCAATTCCGAGGGATTTACTGCAGGGATTCATTTTGCGATTGTTTTGCACGAAATAGAATTATATAATTTTATTATTGTTGTGGGCCAGTTGGCGGATTAGCTACAGTCAGTGCTTAGAACTCTTACTCATACGAATTAAGGATTGTGTTCAAGAAATAAGTAATTATCTCGTCATAAGTGTATTATTTTTGTTTTCATGCAAACGTAAACTAAATAATAAGCCCAGATATTAGAAATAGTAATTGCCCTAGAATCTTACTTTAACGAAACGTGCAAACGTGATAATAATAAATAATATAAGGATTAAATTAGATCTATATGAAATTTACACTGGGCTATTTCGAAATAAACCTCTTTTGTATCAAAACCAGGAATTTTGCAAATCCGTCTCTACATGACGGAGTTATGCCCGGGCATAAAAAAAAGTTGATAACTTCCTCCTTTTTAAAGGAATACGGTTAAAAGCCACCTTTTTATCAGCTAAATTGTAAATTGATCGTTTTCTCTGCAATATTTCACGCGATTGCCGCTTTCGGCCAATAATTATTTGAGTTTAATTTTCTGTATATTTGCAAAAGCATCGATCATTTTGCATGCAAATTATATTTTCATACAAAAGGCTTACGGCAAGCTGTTATTGAACTTCGCTTTAGGTATTTTAAAAAGTAATAAGGGATGTTTAACGAAGTAACGACGAAAATGTTTGTACGTAATATTTTCCCTCGTTACAAAAATATTACAAGCATGAAGAAAAATGTGAAAAAAGGCAAATTTCATTTTACTCTAAAACTTTTTGTTTCGGCCATTTTTTAGCACTAATAACAATACTATATTCAAGTTTTTTGTTAGGCAGAATGAATAATGCTCAAAGAAGACAATATACAACGTGTAACAGAATTACGAAATAATATTGAAGGATGCATAAGTATATTTAATAAGGAATCACCCTGTAAAAATATTAAATCAATAGAAGCCTATTTATTTTTCCATACAAACGAATTCAAAACATTCTGAGTGTTTACTTATGTCAACCCTATTGAAGATAAAAGAGCGACACGGGGATAGTACCTACTTACGCTACGCGACGCCTAGCAAATAAAGTGACCGAAGTCATACGATATGAATTTTTCATGTGATTTTAATGCTGTATCTGATTTCTTTCAGTAAAAACTATGGCAGTGATTTACTCAAAAACTATTAGGTTTTCGGTTTCACAGATAAGTCTCAGAGACAGTATATAATGTACCTCTAAAGCCTGTGAAGTATTATTTCGGTTTTGATTTACACGTTGTATAATATCTTATTATTCCAAGGTGCTGGAATGGCGACTTCGAACCAGTAAACCAGTGGCAATAGGAGTCGCAGGGAGCCGCTAGACCCAAGCGGCACAAGAGCGTGGTATTGCGAACTCGCGGCCGTAACCACAAATAGAGAATTATATGTTTTCTCACAACTCCCTCAATATTGGTATGAAATTGGCTTGACTAGTAGAATACATTCTTCATTGAAAGACGGAGTTTTGTTTTATTTTGAGACATTATATTCATTCAATAATTGAACTGATAAGTTTCAAGTAAATTTTTTTTAATTTTACGTTAAAAACCTTACGTAATAAGTCTAGATCTAGATCTTCATCAGAATCAACGAGGTAACAAATGCTTTTGAATAAAAAAAAAAATCACTTGAAATAGTCATCGTGCTTTTATTTTATAGAATGCAAAATTGGAGCATTAATAATACTAATGAACAGAGAAAATCAACATACATATATTTTTATAGTGTTGCGTGTACCATCGAGTTCAACACCACAAAAGACATCAGAAACGTCAAACTTTTGCTACTCCAATGAAGAGATCAACATAAACAAAGTAGCCAAAGATGAAATTACATCCGAGAGAGAAAGTTTTATCTGTCCCGCTAATGTGGAGATAAATCTGCTGCCGACAATGGAGGCTGGGAGTTGTGCAGACATAATTTACTTTTATGGTGGGAGGCGCAATAAGCTTCGATAGGTCTAAAGTCAACATGGACACAAATAACATAGAAGTATTTTTATGGCACTATTATCTTGTACGAATGAGATTTTTTTTGGAATTAGGTTCCTTATCGCGGCTTGCGATAGAGGTTACCGGTAGCCAGTAGGACAGACTTTTATAAGAGCGCGCCCGGCTACTACTGCCATGCTCTTTTCTGCCGCCGAGAAGCAATGCTGCGTTCTAATATATAGGGCGTGGTTCCGATGCAACTATACTATAGGGTATTTCTGTGTAGGACGTGTTTCTTGCATGTGTTGTGTTGCTCTGTTCATAGGCGATGGGTTTCTCTTACCATTATCATCGCCAAACTTGTTTACTTTGCTTCAGTTAAATGATACGGACTGCTAAAGTTTGCAACGCTCTTCTGGCTTCGGTGTTTGCTATCATACAAGTTGAATGCCTTCAAGGCAAGAGTGAATAGGCATAGCGTCTATCTAGTATAAAAAAAATTTCGTAATAATAATATAAAAAAAATAACGTAATATAATTTACGTTAAAGAAAAAGCCAAACCAAAAACAAAACGAGACTAAAGTGAACTGAGAAATTATAAATTCCAAAATTGAAACTCTCTTCCCGATGCGCAAGGGAGGTTACTCTGTTGCTGCGTGAAAGAAGGCAAGGCTTTTCTATTAGAAATATTAGAGAAGGCGATTTACCTTCTTCGGTATATGGATAAATATGTTATTATAATATTCATTTAAACTTACGTGTCGTCCCGAAATCATCGCTTATAAATAATTATACTTAATATGTATAACGTTTTTGTATTAATAATTATTCGAGGATACAATATGATCCTCCGCGTATAATTCTGACAATGGAGTCCTTTCTGTGCGTGAGCGCGCAATTAATTTCCATTTGTTCACAGACAGCGGATAGCGACGTGTGATGTTAAAGGGACGGTGGAAAATTTACTTCATTGTGCCTTGGCATAATAGGTATATAATTTTTCAATGTAAGGACCATATAACGCACATTTATTTTGACGACCTCCCTGACGCAGCGGTGAGCGGTGAAGTTTTAAGTGGGAGGTCTTGGATGCGATTCTTGTCAGCAGCAATTTGAGAATTTATAAATTCTGAATTTTCTCTGATGTGGTCTGGTGAGAGATTCAGGGGTGGATGGTTGCCACTCTACCGACAAAGACGGCTAAGCGATTTAGCGTTGCGATACGATGTAGCGTAAAGACTGATTAGGGGTATAAGTTTAATATAACTGCGACAACAGGTTAGCCCGATACCATCTTAAGAATGCATAATTAATTACCAGTAGGTGAGATTGAAGTCAGTGCTACCTTGAAGTGAAATAAAAATAAACCATAATGGCTAACCAGTAACAAAGTAGCTACAATGCGGCTCATGACATTTTTATAATTGGTAATTCACCCCGAACTGAATCCTCGAGAGTTGAAGCTTTTAAAATTTAACAACAATTTTATTATTACAATTTGATGATAGTTGAACTATATCCATTATATATATTATAAATTCAATGTTTTTTTGTTGCTGTAACTAATGTGCTTTGAGTTTTTCTTTAAATAGCCGAACAGTTTGTATATCACACTTCATATCAACACTTAGTAGCAGTGAATTTGAAACTGGCGGCAGTTTTATATCGTGGCATCGTCAAAACGATTGAGGAGCTTCACAACCGACCAGTGCAGAAATTTTCTATACACCCCAACTTTTTGCGTAGGTATTCCGGGTAACCGCTATTTACACCCCAAATAGAAAATTAGCGAAATTAGATATATTTTTGCATACAATTGTAAGCAATTTTGTGGGAAAATATAAAATTTCATTTCATTTCATTTCATTTCAATTCCAAATATGTTTGCCTATTATTTTTTCCATTTGAGTTAGGAAACCTGCATGCCTGAGAGTTCTCCATAACATTCTCAAAGGTGTGTGGAGTCCACCAATACTGGCGCGGGCCAGCGTGGATACGGCCTTAACCCCTTCTCATTGTGAAAGGAGACCCATGCCCTATGGTGAGCCGGTAATAGATTGATATGATGATTATTTTTTTAATACGAAACCAGAAAAGCTCCAATACTACTAAAAATGAAACTAAAATTTCAAACATTGAATCAAGTTTTAACACAGCTCTAATTTAACACTGAAAAAATAGTCACTCGAACGAATTAGCTCACACGCGAAAATAAAACGTACAGGCGCGACAGAAACGTAGTTAGTGAATGAAACAATAAAACGCTTTCCATAATAATTAATTCTAAGGCCGCGGGCACGATGCGCTTGGCAGCCGACCAACTCAATCGTCGGTGCAGCTTGATAGAGATATTTTTATTAGAAATTTCATCTTACACTGAATTTTAAACCTGGGCGCTGTGGCCATAAAGCACGTCAACGGTGGCGTTCAAAAATGCCTCCTGCATGCGACTAATCTAAAAAATAAGACTACCACAACAAAGGGATGGCTGAGCTTGATGATCTCCACACAATTTTCAAAGTGTGGGACCAGCCCGTGACACCGCAGCACAAAAACTATCAACAAATGATTTTTCTTGTTTTATTTTTAAGAACAGAAGAAGCGCCTCGCGGTTTACCTCTGTACTTTCTACGGCTCCCTAGAATGCCAGGTTGGGAAACCCTGTTCTAGTGTACTAAGAGCTTTTTGTGACAAGACATCCGAACTACCACCATACTAATTTCTGACGCCAAGCAGCATTGGTGGGTTCAGATCTGAAGATAACGGGTCCCGTGTAGTTAAAGTCATGGTTAAACACCTACGACTTAGGTTGATGTACACAGGGCGAAACCGCAAAACTAGGCTTTCAACATTTCTTCAAAATAAGGGGAACACCTGGCTTGCTTTAATTAGATCTATGGAACATGACATCATCGTACAAAATGAGCCATTTACTCTCTTTTATAAAACAGAAAATATGAGTAGAATAACTCAGAAAGGTTAGTATATCATGTATTGTTTCAGTTAGTTCATTGGAAAATAAAAATGTATAAACTTTGCCCATTAAATAAAAATTTGTTCCATTTCCAACAAAATTTCTTTGTTCGGTGTTAAGACCCATGTTAATTTCTATATCGTCTCTCGAATCTGGGCCATACTAAAACCCTTCCTGTTAATTATTTCTAAAAATTTACCAGAATTACAAGTAATATATAAATTGTAAGCAAAACTGTAATAGGAAACGAACCTTTATGATTCCAAGTGTACCCAATGGTTTGGCTAAAACCTACTTGATTTACAGATTCAATCCCTATTTCGAGTCAAATAGAGTTGAAGTTTGCGAACTATGGTGTGTATATGAGTGCGTCCAAACACACCAATTTGGCCCGGCTTAGTTTTCAGGCTGTTATTCCATTTACGAGGTTGGTAACTAAACAATAATAGGGGGCCGTTGCTATAAAAGTTAATAACATAATGGGATGTTTGGGGAAACTAAAATATTTCAACTTTTTTTTCCTGCTTCAATAACACGGACCAAAAACTAATTGAATGTTAACTACTAATAACTTTATACAATTGATGTATTATATTTAATTAACTATACAAATTCCTGCGAGCCATATAATCTTATAAATCAGACATTCGTGAAATAGAAATGGGACCGATATAAACTTGATGTCATATTAAACAGCACTGTCCAATAAATTTGTTTAGATTTACAGGAAAATGGGTACAATGAACATAAAATAAAACAATAAAAATTAACATCCTGTTATTTTTCCTCACAAGTTAATATTTACTAACTTCCAAAAAACGCAGCGTTGGTCGGCCCTCAAAAGGGTGGACAGAAGACATCAAGCGAGTCGCTGGACGCCGCCGGTAACAAGTGGCAAAGGACCGTGGATTTTGGGACTCTCGAGAATAAAAAACTTAGTCCAACAGTAGACGCCAACAGGTTAAAGTGATGGTGATGGTGGTGACGACTATTATTTTATAATTCCTTATTTTGGGTAAGATATTTTTATATTCTACCAGCGGTCGATATATCGGATTGTAGCTTGACATACAATGTACAGAGGAATATTTATTCTAACAATTCTTTCGGAAACATCGAATAATATTCACAAAAGCATTCAAATGAATAGCACGTGTAACTAAGGGCTGTCATTTCTTTCCACAGTCTCTTATGTAATTTCCCATAACTTTCAGCCGACGCTTTGATCCCGTTTAATTATGTACCCGTCAAAAAATAAAAGACACAGCGTAAAAAATATTTCCCGAATTTCAGGAAGAAACTGACAAGATAAAAAGGTGTTAGGCATTCGGCTACTCTTTTTATGACAACAGATTTGAAAAGGGCCTGCTCTACGCCATCTAAAAAATTAGGCTGTCACCGCTTTTAAGAGTTTTAGAGCTTACTAGAAAGATGTCTATTCACTCTTAATTTGAAGGAAACTAAATGATAGGTATCGTGGAATACAGAAACTGCAAGGTCATCTTTGCGCTATGTATTGGAAATGAGGAAGCAAAACTCTGAATACGTATCGAAGGTACTTCAACTAGGAAACAGTGCAGGTTTCTACCAGAAAGATAAACTAAATAGCGCACACTCTCCTTAATTTATGTTGTAGAATACAGACATACAAGAGCTTACTCTCCTAGCGAGTCAACTCTGGGATACGTGCATAATGCCATCGACATTTGGGGTGCTCTTTGGCACATTTCGACATACCGCAGTAACAAAGGGGGGGCGGAACTGATACTTGGGGTTATTTTGGACACTTTTTGGATTAGGAATAGCACAACTTTTAGTCCTATAAACTTTTTCTACATCTAATCGACCAAAGGATATTCACTGCTGTTCGTAGAACTACTGCTGTTTTATATCTGTCCACCTCGCACTGGAAAGAGCAGTATTGTTAGACCCCTAGGTCTACCAATACTGCTCTTTCCAGTGCGGGGTTCGCACTCCTGCGTCTTGTCAGCCCATTGCCTCTTCAGCTTCGTAACTCATTAAACCGTGAGCTTCATCTGTTATCATATTGTTGGACTCTCCAAACGGAACAGTTTGAACCCTTATCACCATACTGGGCAGACGGTTTCGTGATTGCAGTGAATGGTAGTAGTATCACAGAAAACACTGCTCCCGTATTCCGTAACATTCCTTTAGATGGCTTGTACGTAGAAGAAGAGGGTAGGCGACAGCTATTCTGATCTGTCGTGTCATAACAATCGAGGAAGCGTGAGAAATCTGTGTACTAGATTAATAAGAACAATGCTATTCGGAAGCGAACCCCGTGAACCTAAGAGGTGCATATAAAGTTAAACAAACAAATTGCAACGAGCGCAAGTTAAATGCTGCAACACAAAATGGCTGCTCCGCACTGTTAATGTAATGTTCCAACTTTTCACGCTGAGCTACATTCACTACTGAACTGGCAAACATCGTGGTTTACTCAGTGTAACGTTTTAATAGTAACTTATGGTGCAAGTGTGCAGTTAAGAATTCAAGTTGACGAGCAGAATGAGCCGCAGGTGAGGGTCTAAATTTTTATAATCAACTTCTGACATGAGTAGCTTTATAAAACGTGTAAATGAAAACCTTAGAGTCTACCTCTTATTGGCTGTCTCTTAGTCTTATCTGTGACATCGAAATGGTAATCGTTTTTGACTAAACCATTGCCGTAGTTTTTAACCGACTTCAAAAAGGAGGAGGCTCTCAATTCGTCGGAATCTTTTTTTTTATGTATATGACCCGATTAATCGAAGACGCCTGAACCGGTTTCATCATTTTTTGTTGTAAAGGCATACTTTCCAAGTGGTTTCATTTAAATTTTATCTAAATCGGTCGAGCTGTTATTAAAAAATCAACGGTATTGAAACCCAAAGTAACACATTTTTACCTATAAACTTCATTATATGGCGTGCGCCGAGAAAAGTATGGATGTACTCATTATTACCTGCAAAAAAGTTTTTGGCTTTTTAGTTCTTGGGAGTATGTTGAAGTCGTTTTTTTTTTTAAATATTTATATTATTACTAAAAAAACAGGTACAGCCTCACATGGTAATTTAAAATCAATTGACTCCTGTCACTTTATTAAGTATGCGTCGCGTAGCGTGGGAACTATGCACGTGTCGGTCTTTTGTCTTCAATAGGGTTGTCATTAAACGCTGAGAACATTCTGAATTAGTTTGTTTGGAAAAATAAATATGCTTCTTTAGATTTAATATCTTTACAGGTGATTCCTTATGTCATATACTTATGCAACCTTGAACAGTATTCCGTAATTCCGTTACACGTTGTATATAAACTAAAATCACACCCGTAACAATAAGATTGTAATCTGAGCTGGTGTCTGGGTATTTATCTGTATATGATAAGTATTTATATGTATTATATTCATAAAAATATTCAACAGCTATCTTAGTACCCATAACACAAGCTACGCTTACTTTGGGGCTAGATGGTGATGTTTGTATTGTCTAATTATATTTATTATTTATTTATTTTATTTATTTATTTATCAACAGATAGACGTCCACTGCTGGACATAGGTCTTTTGAAATGAGTTTCCAATGCTACGGTTATGTGCCGCTTGGATCCAGCGGCTACCTGCGACGCGCTTAATGTCGTCTTACCGCCTCGTTGGGGGTCGACCAACGCTGTGCTTACCAGTGCGGGGCTGCCATTCCAACGCCTTGGGATCCTAACGTCCACCCTTTCTCCGAACTATGTGCCCGGCCCATTGCCACTTAAGCTTCCCGACTCGTTGAGCTATGTCGGTAACTCTGGTACTTCTTAACCAAATTCCTTATTTGATCACGTAGAGATACTCCGAGCATAGCTCTCTGCATCGCTCTCCAGTGTCTCTGAGCCTTCTTATGTGGCCCATAGTTAGCGATCATGTTCCTGAACTATAGGTCATCACATATCCTCGATTTGAATACTTAAACTTAACTGCGTGTAATATTATTGATCAGTGATAATCGTGATCCATTTTTAAACTCAATATGAGCTAATAAACTTACATTTTGATTTCAAAAAGACGAATGAAATGGCTAACTGGGCCAAATTTTAACTAAAAATAAAGAGCTATCAGGCAACACTGATAATTGAGTTGGGCGGGCGCCAGGCGAAAGCTTTTATTGTTTCAACGGAAAGACCAATGGTTGGCTGATATAACAATTCAACTGGCTTAATATCTACCTATAATTAGAGTAACCACTGCAATAGGAAATCAAATTAAAACTCAAAAATGTTTCATTAATGTAGACCTTATTACAGGCACTTATGAAGCGTTCATACATTTAACATGTTACACTAATGTTAGTGATGGTGATAACTGCATTCGTTAACTAAAAACGAAAGCAAGGAGGGTTCCAAACGCGCCCTGGTCTAAGAAGGGTCCACAACAAACTTAGCCAGGTTTTTTTATTGTTATCACTATCTCACAGTCTAGTTAATATTGAGCTATGAAGTTAGAGCATTCATACATGTAGTCCTTAATATTATAATAGGATTTTTCTATAAGCTTACGTTTTATATAAATAAACTTTGAACTTATTGAGAGACATCTCAAGGATTTAATCTGGTAATTTGTTATAAAATGTTTTCTCACGACGTTTTCCTTCACATTCGCAATTAAAAACGCACACATCTCCGAAAAGATATTGGTGCGTGCCGGGACCTCAACTCGGTCTCCACGAAAGGAAAACCGAATCCTTACCCACTAGTCTATCACCGCTTCTATATATGCTTCTTACTATCGGTTTATTTCAGAAACATATTTTGGGGGTGTTTCAATGGTACGCGGTATGATACTACGAACGACGATTATCCGGCGGTATATAACATTGATCTGACAGTATATCTAGGACGTAGTGTGTCAATGGTGTGGGGTCAAAATTACTGCTTATTGGGCCTTAATCCGCCCCGGGCACAATTAACGCAAACTTGATTTCGTCCGAACTAAAACAGGGTTGCGCTGTTGTGGGGCGTTGCAGACGAACGACTTGCAGTGCTCTCTAACAGACGCGACAAACTTTTTTGTAACAGTGTATCTGTAAGCTTATAGAAGTAAAGGGCTAAAGCCTCCAGCCTCCCTTTCGGGGGACAGAGCACGCACATCTAAACTTATCTTTTAGTTAAGTGCGTTTTTAAATAAAAACTAAGTATATTTTCTTCACCATCTTCCTCTGTGAAGAACAAATTCAAATACAAAATGTTTCAAATTCAAAATTTCTTTATTCTTGTAGGCCTGTCACAGGTATGTATGAAGCGTTCATACATATATGTTTAAATAATTGTAAGAGGATGGTGATAATTTCGTTCGCCAACTTAAACCTGTAGCTACGAGGATTCCAATCGTGCCCTGGTCTAAGAAGAGCCTAGAACAAACATGGCCGGGTAATTTTTTTTGTTATCACCATGTCAATCACATATATATCACAGTAAATTAATATTAAGAACTTCATTGATTTAATAATAGTGTCCGAACCTCATTTCATTATACTTTTTTTTTTTATTATGTCGCAAGAGGCCGCTTCACCCACGCCTAACTTCGCAATCTGAGTAACGATGCGACGATCTTAAGTCTGCGCTCGGGAATTTCACTGTTATTGTGGATTTGTATCATGGCTATATTAGTTGTTCAGGGCAAAGGGCGAGGTAAGTACTAAATGCGTTTATGTAATTCAGTCTCCCATTCGGGGCCTACTTGTCCTTAAAAGGTCAACCAATGGTTTCAATATGCTCCGGCTCTACATACATACCTACTGATCGAATAAAATTATAAAAGAGAATAAATTAAAAACGCTGTCTATAACCTATAACCATATAATAAAATTTGGATAGAAAACGAGAAATACTTAATAAAAGTTACGAAAAAAAATTAAAAAAAAAAGGTTAATAAGGTTTCATTAATCTTCTTCTACGAAAGACGTACGTCCTGAAAAGTACCACGCTGTGTCCATCAATCAGGGTAATAAGTTTCATTTGCCTGTAATTACACTGGCATTCATCACCTTCAGACAATGAAAAATATTCATGTTCATCACACAAAAATCTTTCAGTTGTGTGAATCGAACCCACGGCCTTGGACTCAGCAAGCAGGGTGGCTGCCCACTACGCCAGTCGGCCATTAAATAAACTTTATTAGTAGGACATGGTAACGAAATTTACACCGTCCTCTTGTTTGAATCCGGTTAAAAAGTCATTTTAATCACGGCACCCCCACTTTGGATCTTATCTGCAGGTCATAAAAGCACGTCAAAATATTAATCAACTGAGCAAACTGGCACAAAAACGTTTGATATTTTAAAATTCCGCTGATGTGGCCCCGTATGCTAATTCGATATGGGCCGCCATTGTTTAGGGCGGTGGTTGCCAAACTTTGGGTCACGACCCGACGCTGGGTCACGAAAACAAAATATCAGGTCACCTCACGTCGTATTCTCACAACGAGCGCCGCAAATACTCGGTCTTCCCACAGATTTGTACTATTTCATTCAAATTGATGCTTACTCTTATTTGCGGTCTTATTAGTGGGAGGTCCCGGAATTAACCATTTTTAATTGCCTCAACATTGACTTGTTTCCACCCTAACAATAAAGACGTGCACTTATCCGGGCAGCGTCGCCATATGAGATCGGACTAGCACAGTGCGAAATGAGTAGACTCAGTGACGGTTGGCACAAGGCTCTTATTAATGAACTAAGTTCATATTATAGTAATGCGTATGGAATATGAACTTACAAACTACACAAGAGATTAAACATTCCGGTACGATGCCGTAGAACCCGGTAAGACATATAATCTACTAAGTTAGTGTTGACCTCAAGCGATTCAACACTACTTAGTAGATTATAAATTTTTAGTAATAATTATTATAAGTGTGTCAATTTTATAGTTTTAGTTTATCTATGTGTATAGGAAGAACAGCCTGGCCGATGTATCAAATCGCAGAAGCAGGGCTGTACTTTTTTTTCAAAAATTGTACCTTACAAAACTGCTAACTATAAGCATATAAAATAAGATAATGTAAGAAAACTATATATATCCTCCTGGCCGTATCCGACCACAGCGACTCCTTCTAGCTATTATGAGCGTACCTGATGTGCTCTCCAGTGACTGGAGATATATAACTATAATTATTTTGTTCTTACACATTTTTGTAGTCAGACTATCGACAGTTTGTTGTTTCACGATTGCTGGACATCAAAATTCAAAATTCAAAATTCATTTATTTCAAGTAGGCCTAATACAAGCACTTTTGAAACGTCAAGTCTGTCTGTGTGTAGTGACTCTACCACCGGTTCGGAAGGCAGATTCTACCGAGAAGAAGCCGGCAAGAAACTCAGCAGTTGCTCTTTTCCAACATCAAAAATTTACAATTTATATTTTAACATTCATTTTTCTATCTTGTGAGAGATGAAAGCGGAGCCGGATGCTTCCAAGCAACCTTGTCATTAAGAAACTCATCAATTGTATAATAACCTCGCTGTAATAAATGTGTTTTAACACATTCTTTAAACTTATGGATTGGTAGGTCCAAAATTACCTTAGGAATCATATTATAAAAGCGTATACTCAATCCTACAAATGACTTCTGCGGGATTTTGTATACGCTTTTATAATATGATTCAAATCAAAACACTTGACCAAACGAATTTCTGTTTTGCTGTCGATTTTATTTCCAATCGTTTTATGTGTGTTTGAATTTACCAAATAAAAGTTTGGGAAACGGTACGGCTTAGGGTAATAAATGACGCGGCGAAAAATAGCGCTTAAAATGCGTTTCCACGTCACACGTCAATGTATTGATTGATAGGCCTTTGGTAAATGGGCCGCTTATTATAATTAATACCTACTTAAACATAACTGAGGAGTGGAAGCCGTGTGGTTAGGATGAACAGAGATTAGGATTCAGCTTCGCTTTCGGCTGTAACTTTTCTAAGTTTGTGCGTTTTTAGTAATTAAAATATCAATTGCTTCAACGGTGAAGGAAAACATTATGAGGAAATGTGCATGTCTTTGAGTTCTCGATAATTTTCCTTAAGGCTTGTAAAGTCCATCCGTCTGCACTGGGCCAGCGTGGTGGACTAAGGACTTAACCCTTCTAATTGTGGTAGGAGACCCGTGCACTGTAGTGGGCCAGTAATGGTTTTAAATGTTAAAATATATAACCTATAAGGCCCAACGGCGGATTGGGGGTCATGGGGGTCATCACCCCCCCCCCCCCCCCCCTGGATCCGCCGTTGCATGCCCACAATTCTTGTTCTTTTGCTTATTCTATATTTTATGCATACTTTGATGTTTGTGTGCAGTAAAGTATTTCTTCTTCTTCTTCTTCTATCGCCTCGTTGGTATAAGTAGATTTCCGGATGGGACCAAACATTGGTGGACGTTGAGGTTTTCTTTTGCCAGCAAGCGTGCAAGCCTTTTTCTTTTATAAAAAAGGCAGTCTGTGTTCCATGGGGCTTTAACACGATGTCATTGTCTGCTAGCTCACTTAAGAGCATTGATGGTTCTATTTAATATTTATTTTAATTATTTAATTTTTGTATATATCTAAAGGAGGGAAAATTTATTTATTCAAGAAAATGACGTACTGTTTCTAGTTGCATAAAAACTCTCTAGTTGCTATTATAAGAAACTCTATTACCTGTTAAAAAAATCTATACACGTGTAACTTGCAGTCAGAAACATTTTAAATCTAAAAAATCGATGTTATAAGGTTAAAGTTATAGATATGTGATGAAAATGCTTTTGTTATAATTATGTTTACTGGAGAGGTATGAAAAGAGGAGTTGTCGGCCGTAACGCAGTGCGATTTTAGCACCCCTAAACTCCTCTTTACACACAGTATTCCAGATGCTCTTTGCTTTGCTCGAGGATTACTCTAAAATCAGTGTACATCATTGCCCTCTACCCTCTTGACAATCTACTATTAAAATATTGTTCAATACTAAAAAGTCTAACATTACCTCACGAATATAATTTATAGTGGAAAATGTTTGTGTGATGAACATGAATGTTTTTCAGTGTCTGGATGTTTATCTGTATATCATAAGTATTTATGTTAAATATTCATAACATTCATCTTAGTACCTATAACACAAGCTACGCTTACTTTGGGGCTAGATGGCAATGTGTGTATTGTCGTAGTATATTTATTACTAGCGTACCCAGCCCGCTTCGCCGGGCTAGATTTTGCTTTATTTTATTTAAACAATAAACTTACATTGTTAAATTTTTAATTTAGGTCTCATAATATATTAAATCATTTATTTCTCTCCATATTCATTCTCTTCCCGAGCGGGTGAAGATCATTATCTACACCCATGTACACCCAACAATAGAATATCATCATAATAAATAAAAGCTGTATTTGACAGTTTGACAGTTCAAAAATAGGAGTGCTCCGATCGTCACCAAACTTTACAGGATTACTTGCCAGGTCAATCCTGAGATTCCCTGAAAGTTTCATTGAAATCGGTAGAGCCGTTTCTGAGCCTATACGGAACATACCCACACGGTATGCATATATACGGTACAAGATAGGATATAACATAGCCAAAGCACATAATATTTGCTCACAGCAGCAAAGTTTAGCTACTGTCACTTTAGTGAATGTTGTTTTATAACGCAATTTAAGTTGTGACGTCACTCGGGTCTCAGCTGTAAGCGTCGTGTTTTATGTCCATGACATACATATATGCTGTGTTGTGTACATATACTGAATGTTTTCCAGACATGTTTAATGTTTTCAGACATAGGATGCTACTGCTTGTAACATAGAAGTAAACCTTTCCACTTTTCTTTATTCGCTCTTACAAACGAAAATTAATACGAAAACTCATATGATATGTATTTGGCCGAACCTGGCCGAATACATATCAATAAAAAGTTATCACAACGTCATTCCACAATAATTTAGTAGTCAAAGTTGAATATTTCTGTATTCAAATAGGCACGTAGATGTCACTTTTGATGATTCATGTAATTAATGACCTAGAAGGGAGTTGATGGCGATAACTCAATTCATCAACTTAAAACTACGATACGAGGTTTCCAAACGCGCAAAAATGTAAGTATCTGCTTCTACTTACATTTTTGCGCGTTTGGAACCCTCGTAAACTTAGCCTGTTATTTTTTTTGTTATCACAATATCACATCAAAATATGACATAGAAGTGACTTGATGGCGATAACTTAATTTGTTAACTACAACTACAAGGATTAACGCCGCCTTGTCTAAGAAGAATCCCAAAACAATCTTAGCCGGTAGTTTGTTTTGTGTTATCACCATCTCAATTGTCAAGCAACCTGGTTAGCAGTAATATAAAGCCAAGCTTCATTATAAATTTAAAATGTCCTATAAAAAATTTAGAGTTGGCAGGATTTGAACCTGCGATTCTAGTGTTGCCCAAATTCAGTCTTGGTCTTGCAGTCTTGGTCTTGTTCTTGCGTTTTTGCAAGACCAAGACCAAGAACAAGACCGCGTATTTTTAGCAAGACCAAGACCAAGACTGACCGTGCAAGACTTGAGCAAGAACAAGACATAGCCTGCAAGACTCTTGCGTCTTGCAGCTAGGACTTAGCGCTATTTCACGGAGTAGTTAGGTGTAACAGTTCGGTGTATAGGTAGGTAGGTACGCTTAGGAATTCTATGAGACGCAAAAAACTATATCAAAGAATATGAAAAACTGGACCTATGCGCATTACGACTAATACCATAAACATAGCGAATAAAAAAATATCTATTAAAATCAAACTGAGTGCATGCATAGTTATGTTTTAACCATCGGCACTTTGATAATGCGGCATCAAAGGTTTTGTACTTACTTCTTAAAGAAATTTGCCGCTTTTCGGAAGTACATGGTTATGATACACGCGCCGGCGGCTTCTTTTGAAATCTAAAACAATCGTTGCCGCCGCACCGAAATCATAACATTTGACACTATTCATGCAAAATAATTTCGAATTTTAAGAGTACCTACAGGTGTTCCAAAGAATAAATAAGTTTCAGATTGGTGATTTTAGATTGGTGGAGGACGCATGAGACAGAGTATCCGATTTTATCGAAAATGGCCCGTGATTTTCTCTCAATACCTGCAACTTCAGTACCTGCTGAGAGGTTATTTTCTAAAGCATCATTAGTAATTAGAAAACATAGAAATAGGTTAAGTGATGAGTCAGCCAGATGGTTACTTTGTATTAATTCTTGGTCAAAAGAATTGATATAAAGTATCATAACCTAATGATAAAGCTGTTGATTTGTGTTGTATTTTATTTTTTATTCAAATAAATGATAAATCGTAAAACTCTTTTATTAAATTTCTTATAAGTTGAGGGTTCAATCTCTTTCTAGACAGATAAGTATTGTTCTTTAAAATACAGTCAAGTTATTGTAATTAATTTGTTTTTTTACATGTTTTAGCAAATGTAAGCTTATAAATCATAAATGTTTATTAAGAAACAGTTACTTCCATGGAAAACGACATATAGGTCAGTTGATTTTTCGAATTTCTTATCAAATCTTCAGTTATTTATTAATCTGCTTGATCTTTACTATGGCTATGTTAATTCAAGCTCACAATGTTCCAATTCTAATACGTTTTTCTAAGATTTAAAGTAAACTTTAATAAATAGTAATAGACTAATAGGTAATTGCAAGACTTGCAAGACTCTTGCTGCAAGACCAAGACCAAGACCAAGACTGGGAGCGCAAGACCAAGACCAAGACCAAGACCAGGTGTATTGGCGCAAGACCAAGACCAAGACTGGCTAAGTCTCGTCTTGTTCTTGCATTTGGGCAACACTATGCGATTCCCCAGCAATCGCAGCCTGAGTGCTTTACAAAATAAGCTACGGTTTTTGTTCGACCGATTCTGAAATTAATATGCCTTTTATACGTCTTACAGCAGGGTAAAGGAAACCGCAAGTTTCTGACGGTACTGAAAATGTTATATGCAGTTGTAATTTACACAGATATTCAATCCAAGCGTACGTAAAGGAATTTTATAATATTATAAAAGTTTAGAAGTCGGTTGATAAACATAGTACAAAATATTTTGTATTATAAACGTACTGAATATCTGAGATCACGATATCGCGTCCCCTGTAATGAAGAATAGGAGCACAAAGACAACACGGAAGACAATACAACAATGCGATACAACAACAACACTCGTTACTGTGTACAATTGAGCCGGAAATCGATACATTTATTGTTGTAAGAACAATGAGAAGTCGTATGTACTACGCGGAATACAGCTCTGCGTACATTGGACTTACATCCCTAATACCAGATGAGCAGATAGAATTAGATAGATAGACTTAGATCTGACATGGACCCCGTGAAAATTTGGGGCAGAAGATTGGCCGCGATGGAGACATTTTGTAAACGAAAAAAGGATCGGAGTTTATAGTTAAAAGGCACGCAGAACAAGATAAATTATGTAAACATAACACGGTTAACATAAATCGGAAGCTGAGGGTATTCGTTTTATAATTGTCTTTCGGACAGTTAACAAACAATATCTTAAATCTGAATGTATTCAGATCCTTGAGAGTATTTAAACTAAACCAAATGTTACTCGCGCAATTAAAGTTTTAACTAGTCTTTAAATCAAATTAAAAAGTGTGTGTCAGCTCTGACGCACGACTGGAGTTTATTCCTTAAGTACGGTTGTCGAAACATACACAAAAAGAGTTTATTTAGCTGAATAAAGATTAATAACATATGAAAGGGTAAATTAAAAATCCTGTGCAATTTATTCACACACAGCGGAAGTGTAACTTCATAAAAGTAGCCTACGGAAGATTGAGATGGATGTAGAGTATGAGGACTATTAGGATAAATGTAATGTTTATTATTTAGTTTCCATGGTAACAAGAACAGGAAAAAAAATGTATTATGTTTTCTATCTCACTCTGTACCTTATATTTATGTGTTTGTTTCTTTACCTAGATAATATTCGGTTTCCTTGGTAACTTAAATAGGAAAAATAAGTTAATTAAACGAAAGCGCAAACATGCAACGTCGCAAAGCGAAAACGTAACGAGGTCATTCATCAGTAGATTTTACTCCTCACATTTATCTCATACCGGGCGCCTTATATATGAAAATCGATTCTTAAGGAGTAAACTCCAATAAACTCCAAAAATTACATTCATATTAAATCGAATTGCAATTTGCTATAAATATTCAAGATCGCGGGCATTTGCCACATTAACAATAAATTATTAACTGACTTTTTTTTATTCTAAGGATGATATTTATTGGTGTATTTTTTGATTGTAAATATTGTTAAATATGAGCTCAACTCAAATTATGTGTGGTGTGTTCAAATATTTATTTGTGAAAAAAGGTAAACTATATAATTAAAAAAAAAAAAACTTGTGCATTTCTCATACCAAACCCATAAAAGACAGTCTAATGGATCTGCAGAACTCTGTTTAATACTCCCATTCTAATAAATTGCATAATTTATTTTTAATGAAAATAATGCTTGGAACGCGTCTGGTTATGACATAACTTATCAGGCGCTATAAAAATTAAAGAGACCAGAATTCACATAGAGTTATATTATTTCTTTTTTAATTTAGGCAAAGAAACTTAGCGCATAGAAACTTCTTTATCCAACCAATTATCAATCGAAATTCCCAATCATAATTCGCGTGTTAACCTTAATCGTAGTGTTTTTCAAAGATTAGTTGATATTTTCTTGTTGTGCTAAATGACCTACGATACGCAACGCGTACCTAATAAAGTGACAGGTATCACATCATATTAATTTTGCATGTCATTTGATGTTAGCTGTAAAAACGATGACATTGGTTAGCTCAACAACTATTAGCGTATCTGTTTCACAGTTACCTAACTCCAGAGACAGTACATAAATGGCCACATATTACAATGTTATTGGTGCAGTACTGACGAGCTAGTCAAGAGTCGCTGTGGTCGGATATGGCCGAATACATACCCCTAATAACACCAAGCTTAAAGACCTACGCTCATTAATAAACGCAACACAACACTGTGTCAACTCTGGTTCAACTCTAAATTTCGATTCACCGTCAACTAACCGTTTAATAACAATTTCTCAAACGTAGACATCTTCATTTTGTCTGAAGGTAGTTACAAAAAAGCTATTCATAAAGATCTTCAAGCAAATTGAAATACCCGTGTAATTGCCGAGTATTTAATCAAGTAGATTTTTCTCTTATTAGTTAGTTAAATAGCTTTTTTTTTATTTCATTTTTATTAGTTTGCCCTTTTTTATTAGCATTAAGCGTATTTTGTATTGAAACGTTATGAGAGCTAATATTATTTGGGTACTTAATGTACAATTAACATATATCGTACAGTTAATATATCATAGTAAGTGTAAGTTCAACTTACTTTGTATTCCCGATACGGTTATACGACTCGGAGACGTCGAATCTGTGACAAGTTAAAAAGAAACAGATTAAACATTAAATTCAGTATTTTTTTTCTTCTGGCTTTACACAGATTAGCTAACATCAGATGTATATATGTTTAATTAAAGTCAGTGGCGTGCACAGGATTTTTGACCAGAGTATGGATAAAACAGGTGCTTGGCATAAAATGGAAAAATTCCCCTGCAATACGAGTCATATGAAATAATTTGGGTATGCAGTGCTTATGTACATGTATGAAGTGCAGGCCACTGCTTAAAATTTAAAATATCAGGAGAAATTGACTGATGAAAAGGGCGGGAAACATCGCGCATGGCGGACGCGGCCCCCCACACATTTCCCCAAACCTGCCCGGAAAAGACTGGTGCTGTCTATACTGCACATACCGCAGTACCAGCGCCGTTCCCACAGCAGCTAGCCGCCTATACATGCAAGTTCTGCAAAATATTATAATGTAAATTTAAAAACTTTTTTAATATTTTAAAAGAACTCACACATCAAACACTCAAACAGACAACCACTATAAGAACGACACCAACACTACACATGCACAATACAAACAAAAAAAAAACTGAAAAGGCCGCGTCCGCCATTCACGAAGCCTCCCGCCTTTTTTTCGACCGCAATTTTCTGTAATATATTAAATGTTTAAAGTATATCAAAGAAATCTATGCGCACTTCAAGGCGCGGGTCTCCCCTCGAGTGAGAAGGGCACGGAATTATGGTCGTAGAACATACAGAAACCGTGGCCGCGACTAATATTGAAGCATCAAAAACCACTCCATTTTAGTAGTGTTTCTCGAAGAAATATTTAGTCACTCCATACCATTTAGCAGTTGACAGTAAATTTTTTACCTGTAATGTTCTAAACGTTTACCATTAAATGGGCAAAAGTTTGTGAGCTAGCAACATTCCGCGGGTGGGAAGCGAGTCGTGCGCAATTCGTTTTCAATGTTTTTGGACACATAGCACTGCGTGCAAAAATTGCTGTATGATAGTTCTGTATGTTCGCAGTAAACCACGCAAGGCATTTTTTTAATTTCCACTACAATTTAGACCTTGACTGCAATCTCACCCGATGGTAAGTGATGATGCAAAGATGGAAGCGGGTTAACCTATTACGGAATTATATTAAACCCACACCCCTAATCGGGTTCCACGCGACAACTTACCGGAACGCTAAATCGCTTGTCGGCATGTCGTTGCCGGTAGCGTGGTAACTAGCCACGGCCGAAGCCTCCCTCCAGACAGATAATTATTATTTTTCGGCTACTCTAACCTAAATGATTCCTTTACGCCTTTGACGTAAATATATTGTTGATTTTCATAACTCTTTATTCACGCATCGGTTCAGTATAATCACCTTTCATTTTACTTTAAATTCTGCTGATACGGTGTAACGTACCCGCAGCCGTATGCTAATTTAATAGGGGTGCTTTATCGCTTAGGATAGCATGTAAATGACGTAGCTAAAAATTCGCATTAAGATTCGTTTGCACGTCATCAATCATTTATATGGAGATATTAGTGTATTAAGATGGCTGTTTCTTATCGTTGCCGAGTGCGGTATATGCAGAGCCTTGTCATTAAATCCCTCATGTGATTCTTACATTAGTCAATCTCACATAAATCTTCTAGTTATCGTTCAGTCTAATTTAACATTTAACACTTGAAAACTTGATGGTAAAGTTTTTACGTGGGTATAATAATATACTATGACAATACACACATCGCCACCTAGCCCCCAAGTTAGCGTAGCTTGACTTATGGATACTAAGATGACTGACGAATATTTTTATGAATAATATACATAAATACTAATAATACACAGATAAATACCAAGACACTAAGAAACAAACATTTTCCAGTTGTGGGAATCGAACCCACAGCCTTGGGCTCAGAAAGCAGAGCCGCTGCCCACTCACGTGACAATCGGCTGTCAAAAAATCACAAAAATATAATCACTCTGTGCGGCAAGTCTTTCAGTAATTTTATTATGGAGGGTAGAGGTAAGGAGAGTCATCTGTGTATATGAAAAAGTGTCGTCAAAATGTATTAAATTAGGATGGCGCCACATTTGCATCAGGGTAACTCTTAAAAGAAGCGCCAAATATAAATATTGGATAGAAGCAGGCGTTACTTTGCGGAAATCCATGATATATTATCAAAATTAAGCTTAATTTGCTATACTCCGCGAAAAGCAGGAGAATCTGTGTGGTGTAATTTATAATTTCTTCAATCCTTATACCCCACACCAAACAGATCTTCGGCAATATACCCTCTACGCACGTTTCGCTCCGAAACCGGTTCATCATCAGGAGATGTTGAGTTTACAATGAATAATTGTTAAGTGAAAAATTCGCCAAATGTGTCGCCTTTTATACCTTTCTGACCCCCACCTAATCTATCTAAGCCCCTCCCACCTCATTAGTGCCTCTGAATATGTTCAATAGAGGTGAAGTTGATAAATTTATTTGTTCGTTTAGTAATTCGAACCTCCCATTCCTATGTTTAATAATTTCTAATTGTTCCATCAAATCAAGTCTCAACCCTTTGTCGCAAGCATGTAATATTTCGTATGAATGATTACTGGTTACGTTATGTCCACTGTCTAAAAGATGTTTTGCAAAATGAAATTTTTCAGGATGGTTATGATTGAAGGCTGCCATATGCTCTTTGTAACGTGTTTCAAATTTACGTCCGGTCTGACCCACATATGTGGCGTGGCATTCAGAACATTGGAGTTTATATACCCCTGATCTGTGCTTATTGTCCAATCTGTCCTTACCGTTACAAATAGCTCTCAGTTGGTTATTTGTTCTAAAAGCCACATGAACTCCATGTGATCTAAGTATCCTTGCTACACGCTCTGATATAGATCCGAGTAAGTCAGACTGGTCTTATACCTATTCAGTTTGTCCATTGGTATGGCGTATAACTCCTTAGCAATCAGCCTCTGTTGTTTCTTTTTAATTATGCTATCAACCAAACCTGAATTGTAACCATTTGCATTTGCCATGTGATAAATGACATATAACTCTTTCCTATAATCCTCCTTAGTTAATGGAATAGATAATAATCTATGAACATAATTAAGAAATGCTGCATGTTTATGCTGCCAAGGATGACACGATGAAGCTGGTATGGTGTTATCTGTATATGTAGGCTTACGATAAATCTCAAATCGATGCTTATTGTTACTACGAGTTATTACCAAATCCAAGAAATTTAATGAATTGTTTTGTTCCATCTCTGATTTGAATTTAATTTTTGGATGAATTTTATTTAGCTTTTCCACAAAAACATCTAGCTGTCTATCTGTCCCCGTCCAGCATATAATTATATCATCTACGTATCTATAGTAATACAAAATATTATTATGAGTTACTATGTTCTTATTTTCAAAATAATCCATAAATATTTCAGCCATTAAGAGACTTAGTGGAGATCCCATAGCTAATCCCTCTCTTTGATGATAGAACATATCATTAAATCTAAAATAATTTTGCTGCATACATATCTGTGTTAATTCTATTAATTCTGATACTTCTCCTGGATGTAGACGTTGAATTTCTAATAATTCAGTCAAAATATGTAAAGTTTCATTAGCTGGAACATTAGTAAACAGACTGTCCACATCCAATGACAGCAATTTGCAACGGATAGGTAGATTTATATCTTTGATTTTGTTTACTAATTCAATACTATTTTTGATTGCAAATTCTGGCTGAAAAGAAGTCTTCAATTTTAAAATATAATTTAAATATTTGGCTAAATGATATGCTGGGGCTCCAATGTATGAAACCACTGGACGTATAGGAATATTTCCTTTATGTATCTTTGGTAAGCCATACAATGCTGGGGCCCGAGGATTCATTTCAATGACTTTCTGCTTTAATGATGTTTTAGGGAATATGTATTCTGATTTATTTATAGCTAATCTAACTTTTGCTGCAAAATGTTTAGTTGGATCAGAAGATAGTTGCGAGAATTCATCCCCTGTGATTACATCTTTAACTTTGTTTACATACTCGTTGCGGTCCATAATCACAACGGCATTCCCCTTATCTGCTTTTGAAATTATAAGATCATTATCTGCAATGGTGTTCTTTAAAGATCTTAATACTCCGATGTCTGGATTATATAATGGGGCTGAAGGCGTAGTTTTAATTTCATGCGCAACTATATTCTTAACTATGTCATCTTTTTTACTAAGAGACACTGCTAATTCTGCGTCAATTGCCAGTGTTTCCAATGATTTTTTAGAAATATTATTGGGAATATTATATTTTAAACCATTCTCCAGAAGCTTTGTCTCGTCTTCTGAAAGAATAGAATCCGTAAGATTCTTAACACGGGGATGAAAAACATGATTGGGCATATTTGTCATAGCGTCTATAGTTGCAGTATTCATCGTATCATAGTGTATCGGAGAATATTGGGAGGATTTATTTACTAAGACTTGGAGTTTTTTCTTTTGGGAAAGAAATTTCTTGTGGACTTCGAAAGATGCCAAATCTCTAGCTTTACTGTCTAATAAATCAAATTCAATATTGTGTAATTTAAAGGTGAGTTCTGAGTAAAGTATTTTAAGATGGAGTTTCAAATTGTCTCTAACCGTAAACCAGTGACGCGATTCCTCATTTAACCAAATTCTTTGGGCTTTGGTTATTGCAAGATTACATGCTCGACTTCGAGTGTTGGATCTGATATTAATATAATTTGGAATGACATTTAACTGCTTACATTGTTGATTGAACCAAATATTTTGAACTGCGACTCGATGTAATTTAGTTAATTTTATGTAAAGTCGAGCCTGCACGGTCAAGCTCACCGTTTTTAAATATTGGATAGAAGCAGGCGTTACTTTGCGGAAATCCATGATATATTATCAAAATTAAGCTTAATTTGCTATACTCCGCGAAAAGCAGGAGAATCTGTGTGGTGTAATTTATAATTTCTTCAATCCTTATACCCCACACCAAACAGATCTTCGGAAATATACCCTCTACGCACGTTTCGCTCCGAAACCGGAGCATCATCAGGAGATGTTGACTTTACAATGAATAATTGTTAAGTGAAAAATTCGCCAAATTTGTCACCTTTTATACCTTTCTGACCCCCACCTAATCTATCTAAGCCCCTCCCACCTCATTAGTGCCTCTGAATATGTTCAATAGAGGTGAAGTTGATAAATTTATTTGTTCGTTTAGTAATTCGAACCTCCCATTCCTATGTTTAATAATTTCTAATTGTTCCCTCAAATCAAGTCTCAACCCTTTGTCGCAAGCATGTAATATTTCGTATGAATGATTACTGGTTACGTTATGTCCACTGTCTAAAAGATGTTTTGCAAAATGAGATTTTGTAGGATGGTTATGATTGAAGGCTGCCATATGCTCTTTGTAACGTGTTTCAAATTTACGTCCGGTCTGACCCACATATGTGGCGTGGCATTCAGAACATTGGAGTTTATATACCCCTGATCTGTGCTTATTGTCCAATCTGTCCTTACCGTTACAAATAGCTCTCAGTTGGTTATTTGTTCTAAAAGCCACATGAACTCCATGTGATCTAAGTATCCTTGCTACACGCTCTGATATAGATCCGAAGTAAGTCAGACTGGTCTTATACCTATTCAGTTTAACCTATTCAGTTTTTTATTTTAAAGTAAGTATGGAGATACAAGGAAGTAAGGTTATATTTACCACAATATTTTGTACAACGTAAGTTGTTGAAATTCTCAATAATTAACTACTTTAGTCGATAATGACATTAAATTTTTTAACTCGGCATACTTCAATTCATCTACGATTGCTACATTCATACCATACCCTGTGCATCCACCAGCGCCATTGTGGAGGATTTTTGAACTGTTATTTAGCGCAACAACTGGACACTTTTTCAACTTTTCTCCCATATAAGATGACTCTCCTTACCTCTACCCTCCATAAATTTTATTTTCAAACTACCCACCAATTAAATTTTTTTCCTTAGTCTTTCCCGTAGGGAAAAGGCAAAGGTATATCACCGCACAGCCATGTCTTCTGTGGTATTTCATTTGATTGTAGTCATAAAGCCATGTGTACAGTAGAATAATTTTTCTAATTCGGTAATTCAAATGTCTTCCATTTTTGGTGTTATTTAGTCTTTGGTATTGGAATATACGTAATTTGGAAAGCTTCTGTATTTTTAAAAGCTTTTGAATTGTGCGCGGTATAATCTTTGATGGTCTATGAATCTCTGATAATTTGTCTGTGAATGGAAAAGGAAGGCCTCCGAAGCGAAAAGAACAAATCCTGATTTCCCCTGTTACTATTGATACCTCCGCCCTCCGCTGGTCTCTCTGTCATAGAATTGATATTATTGCAACAATTCTATGACAGAAAGACATTTTTCGCGTTATCAGGCCGGTAATGAATTGAGTTCTGCCTTCCGAACCGGTGGTAGAGTCACTACAAACAGACAGACTTGACGTTTTAAGAGTTCTTATATTAGGCCTACTTGAAATAAATTAATTAAGATTTTTTTTTTATTTTGAAAACTATGATGATGATGTATGTATGTATCCAAAAAGCTGCGTTGTGGAAGAGTGACCTTCTAGTTGTTATTATTATTAATGTGAAGAATTAATAAATAAAACTTTTTATATTTTGTGCCAGAAACAGTAAACAACATAATGTAGTGCACAATGAGCACAAAGTCAGGGCGCGCGAGATAAAACAGAACAATGCAATCCCGCATCCAATGCGACTATAGCGAGTATAATTGCGGCAGGAATCAATACAATACATTTGTTGTTATAAGAACAATGCAGCGCCGAATATTTGTCGACCCTGCAGGTGATTCTGTGGATACTCACTAGCTGCCCGCGTTCTTGAACCGCCTTTAGTATCGTATTTAACAAACCTCGGATAAAAATAGTCTATGTTACTCTATGTCCTTTGAACTAACTCTATGCCACATAACTACTTTAATGGTTTGCTTAGTTAGAGCGCGAAGCAGGACCAAACAAACACACTTTCGCAGTTATAATATCAGTGAAGATAGCATGCGTTCAACATATTATGTTCTCTGTTTTCCAAGTATATTTTTGAAGTAAAACTTCTTTAGGTGTAACTCGGATTTTTTTTTATGACGGAAGTAGCGCTTACGTCAGACTTCTGTGTAGTTTTCGCTATCTAAAAATAATAATTTATATAAGTCGTAAGTATATGTCACATACTCCACGCTTCTTCACTTATACGCCAACCAGTGTCATATGTCTTTGTAATATTTTCTAACGGCTGATCCGTTTGTCAATAAAAATTCAACAGTTTTAAAAAAATATTTTAAATTGCAAAGTTTTGTGAAAATCTTTAAATATACTTGTTTTTTGTTACTTTTGTAATAAATACATTTTCTGACGATTGAGACATTCTATAATATTCAATGACAAGGTTATATTGACATGTGCTGATCTAACCTTCAATTTTCTACTCTCAATTGTTCTATTCAACAAATTAAAATATTTATAAAATGTGAAAGTGATATTAATGAATTTCAAATAGAATATAAAATGAACTAGTGAATATTAAATGAATCGCAGGAACATTTTACTCTTTCATCAATAAATAATAATAAAAGTTTTACTATAGTCGCCCCTAAAGATTACACGCACTCACTTTTTTTTCTAATGAGGATTATTTTAATAAAAAGGGAAATCAAGTGCAGTACGTTAAGACAGCATCACGTTTTTCTTTTATATCACTTCTAAAAACAGTCTAAAGCGCCTAGTGATTAACTCAGATTCTATTCACAGAAAATTATATCAAAGTACCATAATGTATAGAATCAGTCTATGGTCTTATATACCACTAAGAAAACCTTCCCCAAATTTTACATGCCAAACTTCAGCTAAGGTTACCCTTCCAAGGTGTTTTACTTAAATAATATAGTCCTCACAAACGAGGTCAAGATTGCTAAGCTTCTAAACTCTCCTAATCCCATTCTAAGCCAGTTCTAATGGAGACACTATTATCGTATTCTCCACAATAAACATAAACCTTTACTTGGGTCAACACAGCGCGCAATTATAAACTGTATTGCGTTTAGTTACGTTTGAATTTTAGTTGACGCAGTTACACCTGCATTAATGTAGATATCGTCATAATAATTTGTCATAATATGATACTCATCTGCGATATCAGTGTACGTTATATTATGTAATTAGAAATTATAAATTACACCACACAAAGTTCCAGAGAAAAGTGTTTTTGTAAGTGACAGTTAGTGTAATTATTTTATCTTACTTTATGTGATTTGGGGCTTTGGCGGAAGCTATAACACCACCTTGTGTTTTAACCGGTGGATACGCAAAATGTTAAGTTCTACATGTTATCTATGTATTATTTAATTAAAGTTGTCCACCACTTTACATTTTTCGAAGTTATACTTCTTTAGGCGCGACTAGGGAGTAAATCAGATTTTTTCCTAACGGAAGTAGCGCTTACGTCTGACGTCTGTGTAGTTTCCGCTATTTAAAAATAATAATTTGGATTGTTCGTAAGTTATGTCATACTCATGTCATACTCCACGCTTCTTGATTAGGGTTATTCAATTAGGATTATTTATTTCCAATATTTTCAAACGGATCAATTGTGAATAGCAAAGTGAATAAAAATTCAACAGTTTTAACAAAACTATTGTGAGTGCAGCTGAATTATTTCGCCTCGCGAAAGATAGACAAGAATTTACGAAGCTGACTGCCAACCTTCGCTAATCGGAGAGGCACCGCAAGAAGAAGAACAAAACTATATTAAAAATGTTTTGAAAATGTCTAAACATACTTGTTTATTTATTACTATTGTAATGAATAAATTATGAATAAATTTTATGACGATTGCGACATTCCATAAAATTCAATGATTAGGTTACATTGACGTGTGCTGATCTAACCTTCCATTTTCTACTCCTAATTATTCTATTTAACAAATGAAAATATTTATAAAATGTGAAAGTGATATTAATGAATTCTAAATAGAATATAAAACAAAATAGTGAATATTAAATCAAACGACGACTCCCAGAAACAGTTTACTCTTTCATCAATAAATAATATTAAAAGCTTTACTCCTATCGCACGTAAAGGTTACACGCACACACTTTTTTTTTGTTTCTTTTATTTGTAGAACTGTTTGTTTCCTTTTAATTTTGCGTTAATTTTTGTTTTTGTTTTTGGATGTGATGTATTCGTGTATTTTTATAATAAGACATGTCACCGACCCGGTCTTTCGTAGTTGCTCCTTATTAATTACGTATTTATTCGGAAAAATAATTTCTGAAACTTTTTTGAAATGACGCACTTTTTGGACGCCAAGAAGTCTTTTATTTATTATACGCTTTCTAAGCTGCACCTGGACGTTTGTATGTTTGTAACCGACTACTTTGGACTAGATTTTGAACTACCGACGACCTGACCGTTTGAAGAGTTAAACGGTCTGTTTTCGTTCAAACTTTGTAGATATATCGAGTACCGGTGACAATGCACTAATTTGATAAGATTATTCCATTTTTCAATCCCTACTAATATTATAAATGCCAATGTAAGTTTGTTTGTTACGCTTTCACGCAAAAACTACTTAACTGAACCTCATGAAACTTTGTACACATATTCTTGAAAGTATTAGAAGTAATATAGGATACTTTTTATCCTGACATTAAGCTCGGTTCCTATGGGAGAGAGGGTGAAAGTGTCTGAAGATTTCACACCATAACTCCGACAAAAACCGATTTAAATAATTATTTTTGTACTATAGAGGTTATATAGTATGTGTTTAATTTTATCTAAACTTTGTGTAGATCTGAATGTGGTTGCAGATAGAGGACAGAACTCCTCAGCGCACAGCAGCAAATCTCTCATTTATGGCTTAGCGATACTGAATACTTTGATTTTTTTTTGAACTACAACTAAATTGAATGCCACATCAAAAAACTACATCAAACGCAGACGAAGTCGCGGGCAACTGTTAATTTTAATATCCAACCATTATCTTAAGCCGATTTCTCTAATCATAAGATATTTGATGGTGAATGTGCCTTCCTCTTGAAACCTTATATTTATTATAAAAACCGCATCAAATTCCGTTGCGTAATTTTTAAGATCTAAGCATATAGATGGACAGATAGACAGCGGGAAGCGACTTTGTTTTAAACTATGTAGTGATAATTATGTCTACATTATTTACGCCGTACTTCAAATCTTTCTCATAGCTGCCGTACAGAATTAAAAAATCACGTTTCTGGAAGAGAAAATATTAATTATTTTTTAGTGAATGCTTCATCTCGTCTACTACTAAAGGCTACTTTTTATTCTGTGAAAAGCTGCACATTCCTTTATATAACTTTCAGTTTATTTAAAAAAAACCATTATGCGTAGCATGAGTTTTACTAATACTTGTCCGTATTAATTTTTTCGTACAATATTGCTGGAGGTCCGATCAATATGGAACATTAATCAAAAAGTTTGGTGACATCCCTCTTATTAAATTCCCAAAAGTTGTACCAAGAGGCGTATCACGAGCGATACTACAGCTGCTTGAGCGATATATAGGACCCTTAGTTTGAGAGTTTTTTTTTTAATACCGTGCAGTGGCATCGGCGTCAGCAGTTTTGCCATAGTATAGCGACGTCCGATTGCTGCCCACTGTTAGCACTAGTGCCCAAGTAGTATACAACGTGTAACGGAATTAAAAAATACTGTTGAAGGATGCATAAGTATATGTCATGAGGAATCACCCTGTAAAAATATAAAATCAAAAGAAGCCATACAAACGAAGCCATTTTCCATACAAACTAAATCAAAACACTCTCAGTGTTTATTTAAGGCAACCCTATCGAAGATAAAATAGCGACACGTGCACGTGCATGTGCGACAGTACCTACTCTACGCAACGCGTACCTAATAAAGTGACAGGAGTCACTTGATTTTACTTTGGCACGTTGCGCCAGGGCTGTACCTGATTTCTTTCAGTAAAAACTATGGAAATGGTTCACTCAAACACAGGTTTTCGGTTTCACAGATAAGTCTCAGAGACAGTAAATAATATACCCCTAAGGCCTGTGATACGAAAGGTGTGTGTCCACGAGAGTCCGCCTGATGAGAAGTTTGGTCTTCCCAATATTTCTGTATGGCGCAGAAACATAGACAGTGCGCTTAAAAGACCGTCGCAGAATCGATGCACTAGAAATGTGGTGCTGGCGGCGACTGTTGCGGATCCCTTGGACAGGTTTTCGGACTAACGTGTCGATCCAGGAGGAATAAAAAGTCAAAGAGAGTCAGACTTGTGTATTTCTCATACTAAGCCCATAAAAGACATCCTAATGGATCTGTAGAACTCTGTTTGATGCTCCCATTCTAATAAATTGTTTGTTGGTATTGCATATTTTTATTTCTGATGAAAAGAATGGTTGGAACGCGGCTGGTTATGACATAAATTACCAGGCATCATAAAAATTAAAGAGGGCAGAACTCACAGAAATACTTGGAGTTCTATGATTACTTTTTAATTCTGAAACTTCTTTATCCAACCAATTATCAATCGAAATTTCCAATCATAATACTCGCGCTGACCTTAATCGTAGTGTTTTTTGATATTGTTTGTCATTTAGAATAACAAGAATGGCGACTTATAGATCATGACGAGTTAAATTTGTCCTTCAGGTAACTGGGCTTGCTCAAATTCAAAACCCAAGGAACGCCACTGCATGGAACGACCTGTTGTCCAGGGGAAAGTGGAAGGCAAACGGTCACGTGGTCGATCACCCACGCGTTGGACCGACATAATTAAAGCTACAACGCAAACCTCCATAGTCCAATGTTCCAGAAACGCTGAAGATCGTAACAAGTGAAGGCGCATCTCGGGGGCTGCTGTAGCCAAAGAAAATGAACCATCGTCAACCACGACCACTCTATCAAGAGTGAACGACTAAGGAGGAAGGCCTGTGAAATCGAATGCCGAATGATTTAGTTTAATTTAAAAAAAATGTGTCATCAAATATATGCCATATATTTATAGCCTATTTGCCTAGATGCATGCCTAGGAATCTCTTTAGATTGATCGGCTTATTTAGGCATTGCTAGTTCGTCGTTCGTGAAAACGGGGATTACTGTATCGGTAATCAAAAACGATTTTACGAATCGTGCAAATGTCACGCTAAGGGCAGCTACCGGAGGGCTGATTGAGTTTGAATTTGACGAGTCCCTCATTTTGCGCGGTCCGCCACACTTCTCATTAATATGGAAATTCGCTAAAATATTAATAAGTTAATTAACCATCACAAGCTCGACCCGCTTGTTAGGTCGCGCCCCTGTATCGTCCGCATACAAGATAGAATAATGATAGCTTCTCTATGACAAATTAACTATCTACCACAGAACACGTATCTACCTACTAGGTAGTCTAGATACACAGTCCTCGGTCAGTCAAAAAATTAATGAACGAATACACTTTTATTGTACACCGCAACCATTCTACCACAGAACAGCGAGACGCTGTGAACGCTGGCATCCTTATGTAGTTTACAAGCGCTTTTCATCTACGTTTCTGATACGTACCGTTAAGGTTTGGAAAGTTCTTCCGGCTTCAGTGTTTTCTGATTCGAACTTATATTTGAATGCCTTTAAGACAAGAGCGAATAGGCGTTTTCGAGGTAAGGACGCCCCAAATTAGACCGCATCATTGCTTTACATCAGACATGATAATTAAAGATTTTAAACTAAGATTTTAGTGGTTAATATCGATGGATCCATGCAACTGGGTCGAAATATCGACAAATTCAAAATATTATCGTGGTATGTACCCGTTGATCTATGTTCAGACATGATAGTTGTTAAGCGCAATATACTTAGTATAAAAAAATACAACAGAATATGAAAAAAATCACAACACATTTTGCCACTTCGATAGCCTATGCCAGCTTACAATTCAGTTGCATTATGAAGCAAACTGAAAATCAGAGCTGATTGTTGCCAATGAACAAGCATAATGCTTAGTTTGAGATTTGCCTTACGGCCATTTGCCGTATTGTGTTATGTGTAACCTAATATTGTTATTATTTTATATCGATAAAAAAGAGGGTAATAAAGTTTTATATTATCATTAAAATCTTATAGTAATATTATCCGATTTTTGTTTATTCTCGGCACTCCTCTCTCATGGGTGATCATAGACCGTAGACCTGACCACTTTTAGTTTTTTTGTCCGGGACAGATTTCTTAACGTGCTCTGAGGCACGGGGTTGGACAAAGCCAATTCTTTTTCTTCAGATTGTGTACTGTCTGTACAAAAAAATTCGTAACAGAATACCCTAATATCTAACAAGTTTTGACCCGAATATAACCAGGAACTTGAGATCCACATTTAGGAGAGTGCATTTTAGAAGATCTGTATATAAATTTCAGTACTTACAGAGATTTTCGAAGTTCAAGCGGAACAAAATAATGTTTTTAATGACGTGAAGTCATTCGGCGTTTCTATCATTGACTTAAAGATGACACAGTCGAGGGGTACTCGTATGATGTAACGTTTGACAATTATCTTCAACAAGACAGGCAGGTATCGAATGTTTTTTATTCAATATACCGCTTCCGTGCCCGCGTATGAGCACGAGGAACGTTAAATTAAACATCAAACGAAATTTTCTACACAGAATACATTTGGGTACAATTTTTTATTAAGAAGTGAAACACCCAATTCTTTCTTTTTAGACATGTCACATTTTATTAAGACCTCTTTCATCATCATCATATCAACCCATTACCGGCCGACTACAGGGCACAGGTCTCCCCCCACAGTGAGAAGGGGTTAAAGCCGTAGTCCAACACACCGACACCGGAGAACTCTCAGGTATGCCTGGTGTTATCCTTCACCGCTGGAGCAAGTGATAATTTAATTGCTCAAAACGCACATAACTTAGTTAAAGTTATAGGTCAGTGCTGGCATTCGAGCTCAGCTCCCCGAAAGTGGAGTCGAAGTCCTACCGACTGGGCTAACACATTTAATTTAAGATAATTACTCTAATTGTACGTAAACGTATTTAATATTAATATTACCACAATTATATAAAATAAAATATTTATACTGGTATTTTCACTTGATTCATAATTTTTTTTAAGTTTATACAACGTGTAACCGAATTACGAAATAATGTTCAAGGATGCATAAGTGTATTTCATAAGGAATAACACTGTAAAAACATTAAATCAAGAGAAGCATATAATTTTTTCCATACAAACGAAAAAAAACATTCTAAGTGTTCACTTAAGACAACCCTATTGAAAATAAAAGACCGACACGAGCGGGTTCGCCGTTGAAACAAGTTATATTTTAATTTCTTTAAACGCACAACTCGTCTCCCTGGGAGTCAAATTCTTCCCCACTGAGCTATCATCGCTTCCAAGACCTCTTTATATGACCTTAAATAGAGCGTTGATAGACTTACGACAAGGTGGACAGACGACATTTAACGAGTCGAAGGGAGCCTCTGAACCAAGCGGCACGAAACCGTGGCATTTGGAAGACGAAACGAAAGACCTATTTCCAGCAGTAGACGTCCATTGGTTGACATGTTTGTTGTCCTTATAATATTGCCGAGAGGCCTTGAATAATTTATTATAACGCGAGTATACAACAGGAGGGTCCAAAGAGATTAAAATAATTAGTTATTATTTAGATTTGTGCCGGCGCGGCGGGACCTTGTAAGTACCGGCATTTATTTACACCGTAAAAGGAAAACGACGAAATATTCGGGCGCAAATTACATTACCACTCGGCACGATTCTACCAAGTGTTAATATTATGATTACCTGCAAAAAAGATGGAATGTTTCTACAGCCGTTGCCCTGACATAAACATTCCTTTTTGCCGGACTAAAAAAACACAAGTTACCAAATCAAGACACGTAGCAATGTTATTGCGTTTAGTTTTTGCACGGAAAAGTAACAAACATCCATAAATACATACATCGTAACAAAGTTTATTTATCATTTTAGTAAGACTTAGTAGGATGATCCTATGAATCGAAAATAAACTTTCAGTGCATTGTACTAGGCTACATAAAATAAAATGTGTGATGAGTCGTCACGGAATCATGTGTGAAACCTGATGTGAAACATCAAAATTGTTTTCTGTAAGTTAAAAGAACAGATTACGACAGACTAGATATTGCATAGTGAAATAATGAAGCATAACAAATTTGTTGCACAAATAAAAAGAAAAAAATAACCCAATTGATAACCTCTCCCATTTGGAAGTCGATTAATAATGACTGTTTATTACATAAATAATATACATATTTATTATGAAATACGAACTACATAGCTTCATTTATATAGCGTAGCGAAACGTCACTTTAACTATCAATTCATTTGATGGACATAACTTTATATAATTTTACCATAAACTACCGGTTGACATCTTGGAGATGACTCTTAAAAAGTTTGTATTAACGTCAGCTTATCGAAAAGTCCTATTATATTTTAACGGATTACGTAAACGATAAATAGCTTTGGTTGAATTATAGGTTGCTTTTTAAATAGCTTTAAATGACGATCCGAGATGGTAATAACAAAAAGAACACCGTCTTCTTCTTAGACGTCTATCTCAGTGAACACCAAATTTAGCTAGCTAGTGTGGACAGTTGACGCCAAATAATCTTGGATTGAAAAAGGCGTTACTTTGAGGAATTCCATGTTATATATTATGTAAATCAAGCTTCCATCCAAAGGGGCAATACCAGCTTTTTAGGAACAGTGTTTATTTAGTTTACATGGGTTATACGAGCTGATAGCCGCGACTTCGTTCGCGTGGATTAAGGTTTATTGCCGCGGAAACTCTATTATTTCCCGGAATAAAAAGTAGCCTATGTGCTATTCCAGACTGCAATCTATCTTTGTAACAAATTACAGCCAAATCGGTTCAATCGTTGCGACGTGATTGATTAACAAACATCCACACTTTCACATTTATTGAATGAGTCGACTGATGACAAAAAATAGTCATATGTTGTCGCGGACTGTTTTATAGAACTTTAAAGAAACAACAATTCCGACAATTATATACTTACTACATACTTCACGCATCGCACGGATCAGAATCTCTAAAAAAAGGATATTTTTTGCAGTTTTTGCAACATTTCTCATTAATGATAGTAGCGTGATGTTATATAGCCATAATTGTTACTACAAATCGAAAAAAAAAATGAAACAGCATTTTCTGAGATTAGCGCGTTCAACGAAACAAAATTTAAAAGCTTTATAATATTTCAACAATTGCTATCAAAGAAACCACGTCCATCTCAAAAACTCCGTTGCACTGATTTTGAAAGACAAATGCGGAAAAAATAGTGATGCTATCCTGTAGAAGCTGTTTGCTTTTCCAGGATAAAAAAAAGGCTTTGAGCTATTCCAGACTATATTGTAGGTATCTCTGCCAGATTTCAGGCAAATCGGTTCATTCGTTGTGGCGTTAAAGCGTCACCAATATCCATTCATACATCCAACCATCCATGCATCTATCCTCACAAACTTTCGAATTTATAATATTAGTAGGATGGTACGCATGCATTCGATCGTTGTCCCATATGCCTTGCGATTTGCTGTTATCTGTGAAGAATTATGTCCTTGATCTCCGACAATATTCATCAGATCTTCATTAAAATTAGACAATACATGCTTGGTAGTATACACTGTCAAATAAAAAAAGAATTAATAAAATCGATGCAAATTTAACGGAGATATGAAGTAAAATTGATAAAAAAAATCATCCCACTTCCCGTAGGAAACTTATTGTTTATCGGGATAAAAAGTATTCTATATGTTGACCCGGGATATCAGCTACCACTGTACTAAATTTTATTTCAATCCGTTCAGTAGTGTTCACGTGATGCCCGGACAGACAGACAGACAGACAGACAAAATTAAATAAAAATCTGTTTTGGACTCAGTATCTATTATAAAGCATCCCGCGGTCAAAATTTTTAAAATATAATAAATATACAGAAATCTTCCAGTTACAGTTTTATTATAAGTATAAATAATTAAATAATAAATATACTACAACAATACAAACATTTTCGCCATAAAGCTCCAAAGTAAGCGTAGCTTGCGTTATGGGTACTAAGATAGATATTTTTATGAATATAATACACATACATACTTATAAATATAAACAACCAGACACTGAAAAACATTCATGTTCATCACACAAATATTTATCCAGTTGTGGGAATCGAACCCACGGCCTTGGACGCAGAAAGTAGGGTCGCCCATTGCACTAACCGGCTGTCAAATTTATTATAACTAGGAATAGGTTATTTTTGTTTACTAATTAATATACATCATTGCATAGTGTATAATAAAATCTTACTGTCATTAAATATTTAGGCTGCGTCTGTTAACCAGACACGCCCCTGATTTATTAGTACAGATAAATTCCTTTTGTGAATTGTTTTGTGAACACAATGTATTCACGTACGTTACAATAATATACGGCGGCAGCTATTTCCTCAATTCGCAAATGTATTTCCCTTGTCGGCTGTCAATAAACAGCTGCTGCTACTTTGTGGTTACTTCGCGCCACCTCCGAGCTGGAGAACTGCGCTGTAATTCACTGACGCCTCTAGAGTCTATTGCATTTATTCATATAAGACATACGATGCATTCGTATACACTGTATATCTATCCAGTGGCGTGCATAGAGGGTATGCACATGGTATGCAGATTGTATAAAATGAAGAAAATCTCCAGTAGGTACAAGTTATAAAAACTTAAGGGTAGGCTTTTTATAACTCGTGCAATGCCTATGCTTAAGTTTTTTATCACTCGTACTGGTTTTTTTTTCCCTTTTTTGTCATCTGCCCGCTTAGTGCATACCATGTGCATACCCTATATGCAAGCCACTGTATCTATACTTATACTAAAACTGTAACTGGAAGATTTCTGTACATATAATATATTTTGAAAATTTTGACTGGGGGATGCTTTATAATTGATACTGAGTCCAACAGTTTGTTTGCCCGGGATACATTTTTTTACCGCCATGCTCATGTCTGCCGCTAAGCAGTAATGTTGCACTCGGTGTTCCGGTCTGTAGACGTGGTTGCTGGTGTAATTATAAGCATGTGAGGCTTAACACTTACGCCTAGGTTGATGGACACAGGGCGGCAGGTTGCAGGACGTGTTCCTTTCATGCCATGCGGACCGTTGTTCTAGTTATAGGCGTTCTGCCGATTATAACTATAAAAAAACTAATTGCATTTGCATTGAATTGTGAAGTCAACCTCTCTTAAAAATGAACCTGTATCGGCATACATAATATCATAGAATTCTACAAAGAAATCCCGGACCATTTGTCTGCCCGGGATATAAATGTAATTTTCATCTCGAGGATACAAAGTATCTGCATGCTAAATTTAGCTAAGATCGTTTAGCTGCAAAGACAAGCGTAAGTAACAAAGCTCCTATGGTTATTTTTATTAATTTACCAAAGCTACTCCAGTATTAAGCTGGACAAATTAATATAAAGAAAATATTATGATTCGATGCAGAGAAACAAAATATTTTAAGGTTGAACAAAACTGTATAGAAAACTGTCTCACACGAGCATACATTAAAAATTATTTGCATTTGTCCCTTACTCAGCTTAACGTCGCTCTCATTTCCTAGCAGAGGATTGTGTGAAAAAAAAACATTCCCCGAAGTCTTGGTAATATATTCTAAAAAGTCCCCTACGCGCTGTACGTGACGTTGGCAAATTGAACTTATCGGTGTCGCGCCCGTGCCTTGTAGCTTCTAACTTGATAATTATGAGATTACCGGAGACGTTCCAATCCTTAGTAATATATTATAAATGCGAAGATTGTTTGTTTCTCCTTGCTTCATACCCTAACTAGGAAACCAATCAACTAAATTTTTGCCATAGAGTTTTTTGGAAGAACGGCTAGTATAACAGGTATCTCAGCAAAACTTCACAGGGCATGCAAGAAATACGTTCTACACAATACCACCTTGTGCACTCGTGTGCATGAATATGAAAATTAAGCTTAATTTGCTATACGAAACCGGAGCATCCTCAGGGGATGTTGACTTTACAATGAATAATTGTTAATCACTTAACAATTGTTCATTGTCACTTAAATTACACCATACAGATTCTCCGTCTGTTCGCAGAGTATAGCAAATTAAGGTGAATTTTCATAATATATTATGGGCTTCCGAAAAAAAAAACGCTTGCTTCTATCCAATATTATTATCCTCCACTGCAAGGCACAAGTCTCCCCTCGGAACGAGAAGAGTTTAGGCTGTAGTCTACCACGCTGGCCAAGTGCGGATTGGTTGACTTCACACGCCTTTGAGAACGTTATGGAGAACTCTCAGGCATGCAGGTTTCCTCACAATGTTTTTCTTCACTGTTTGAGCAAGTGATATTTAAATTGCTTAAATTAAAAACGCACATAACTCCGAAAAGTCACTAGTGCCGGGGCTCGAACTCGGTCTCCAAGAAAGGAAAGCCGAAGCCTTACCCACTAGACTATCACCGCATTTGTCAAATAGTATTACACAGACTTCATTGGTGATAAAGAGTATTTTTAATTCAGTTTATAGCCTGTCTCGGCGTTAAAGCAAACGAAATCTTGAACAATTCTTTGTTCACTCACAAAATTACTTAACAGTTATTTACTGTACCGGTTTTAATAAGTACTAAGTAATGGAATGTAAGAAAGAGCGTTTGCATTTTGCACTCTGCATGGCGCACTGGTGGAATAACTAATGTGCATACATTTAGAGCAGGCTACCAAAGAGACCCGCCCCTTAGAAAAGGAGAAGCCTTTCTAAACGTTCCTCTCGGGAAATACCGGACCACTGGGTCTTAAAAATTTTTTTTAAAGTAAACACATTTACCTTTTTACGACTTAACTACACTACACGATATATGCCGAACGAACGCATTTTGAATACCCATTCGGCTTCCATGTTCCCCTCCACACAAATATGATGCAGCCAAACGCTCCGTAAGGTTTAAAAAAAGGGCCACGGGTCACAGCCCCATAAAAAAATACATGAACAAAGTAATTGGATCTCATTTACATCTACAGAGCTGTTCCGTACCTATCCCATAGAACGAAACACTTGACGGTGTTGATGATGATAGGATGTAATTTATACCAATGCAATATATCTTATAAAATTTTATCAAAATGAGGCATTTCTTTCTCAATTACAAAACTGTGTAGCGTCGAAGCTACACATACCTAACATAATGTCAGGTTGTAATTTCCATACAATCTATGAGTATACTTATAATAAAACTGTAACTGGAAGATTTCTGTACATTTAATATTTTTTGAAAATTTTGACCGGCGGATGCTTTATAATCGATTCTGAGTCCAAAACAGATTTTTATTTAATTTTTGTCTGTCTGTCTGTCTGTCTGTTCGGGCATCACGTGAAAACTGTTCAGGAGTTTTCACGTGATGCCCGATTTTTAAATAAAATTTTATATAGTGATAGCTGATATTCCGGGTCAACATATAGGCTACTTTTTATCCCGATAAACAATAAGCTTCTCCCGGGAAATGAGATGAAATTTTTTATCAATTTTACTTTATAGCTCCGTTAAATTTGAACTGATTTTAATAATTCTTATTTCATTTGAAAGTGTATACTATCAAGCATGTATTGTAAAATTTTAATGAAGATCTGGTTAATATTGTCGGAGATAAAGGACATAATTCATCATAGATAACAGCGAGTCGCAAGGCATCTGGGACAACGATCGAATGCATGCGTACCATCCTACTTAAATTATAAAAGCGAAAGTTTGTGAGTATGGATGTATGCGTGGATGGATGGACATGGATAAAGTAATCATTATTACCTACAAAAAAGTCCGGGAGGCTAAATGTCTAACTGTTAAGACACAATAACCGCTTTTTATTATAATTTGTCAATCAAAACACGGGTAAAATCTTAAGATGGTGAAGTTCCTATCAGATCCTTATCCAAATAAATAGTTTTATAGTTAAAATTGATTATGTACCTGCAAATTTCTCTTCAAATTATTCAAATTTGACCTATCGTTTAGACGTTACGACGGGTATAGAAATGCCTAAAGATATTAAATCCGATAATAACAGATTTGATGCAGACGAAGTTGCGCGGGTCAGCTAGTAAATACATATAAGTGAAGTTTGACAGCAGCGATTGCAAGATATACGCCTGTCGCAAGATATGTAATCACCCTGCAATTTTCTTTACACAATTAATTGACAGACCGCGACCAAATGTCAGAACTGTTGACAGCAAACCAATAAGGGATTGTCTTCTCGTATCGTGTTACTTGACGGTAGACCAAGTACAGAGAACTGCAGCTTCTTAAATGTAACTCGCGAGCAAACCTACGTAGGAGTTTCTGTCTGATTCTATTTTTGGCTTTCTAACAAAAGTAGTTTCTTGGACACAATGTGCTTTAATAAAATAAAAACGTCTCTACATTTATTTCGCACCTTTACCTCGTAAGTTATATTTTCCAGTTGCAATTAGTTATTTAATGTAGTATTCAATTCGTGTTCTTAATTATTAATGGAAGCGGTTTTGTGGAGTTGATAGGACTTCGACTTCACTTTCGGGGTGCCGAGTTCGAATCGCAGCACGCACGTCTAACTTTTATAAGTATGTGCGTTTTAAGCAATTAAAATATCACTTGCTTCAACGGTCGAGAAAATGTTTGATGAGATATTTTCTTTATGATGTTCCTCAAATGCCTTCTCAGGCATTCTCTCTGTATCTCTCTCTCTCCATAATGTTCTTAAATGTGTGTGAAGTCTACCAATCCGCACCGGGCCGTCATCATCATCAACCCAACCGTCCCACTTCAGGGCACGGGTCTCCTCCCACAACGAGAAGGAGTTAAAGCCTTAGCCGCGGCCGTTCACCACGCTCGCCTAGTGCTATTTGGTGGACTCCACACACCTTTGAAAACATTATGGAGAACTCTCAGGAATACAGGTTTCCCCACGATGTTTTCCTTCACCGTTGAAGCAAGTGAAACTTAAAACGCACGTAACTAAGAGAAGATAGAGCGGTTGGGACTCGTCCCCTCTATAATGAAGTCGAAGTCCTATCCACCGGGCTATCGCCGCTTTTACCGAAAGTAATGCAATAGAGTATCCGACAAGCAAACTAACAATTTAGCTAGAAATTGTGTACATTTTTAATTAATTTAAAGTGAACCGCAGTCAGTGCATAAACCGTATTTCTGGACGGAGCGTTTGCATATTTCATTCCGCCCAGCTTCCAGCAATTCTTGATTCACTCTGAGCCGTTTTCCGTCACGGCTTAAATATTAAAACGAGTTAAAGCTTGTTTGAGTTAAGGCTGGTTGCGTTTCGCTTGATTAACCGACTGGGGAGATTTGACGCTGATCTAGGGCCACCGAAAGTAAAGCCGCGGGAATTTAAAAAAAGTTACGTTAGGTAATTTGTGCTGTGCTCGTCCGCGCTTCGGGGACCACGTTAAGGCGTCCCAAGTGAAATAAATCTGTCAAATACCAATATTACAATAGCAAAATGTGTTTGTTTGTTTCTCCTTCTTTCACGCCCTAACTAAGCGGCCAATTAACTTCGCTTGGCTTAGAGTTAGTTAGAAAGGAGGGAGAGTAACAAAGGTTCCCATGGTATTTGTGAAAAACGGCTTATAGTCTGTATTTACAACGTGTAACAGAATTACGAAATAATATTTAAGGATGCATAAGTACATTTCATAGGGAATAACTCTGTAAAAATATTAAATCAAAAGTAACACATTTATTTTTTCATACAAACGAATTCATAACATTCTAAGTGTTTACTCATCACAACCCTATTGAAGATAAAATCGAATCGAATCGAACAGTACCTACGCTACGCAACGCGTACCTAATAAAGTGACTCCTTCACTTTTAATTTTGCATGTGATGTTAGGGTTAGGGGGTAACTTGTATCTGATTTCTTTCAGTTACCAAAAAACTATTAAGTTTGTATGCATTATTCTACTAGCCAAGCCCTTTCATTCGATACTTATATTAAATGTTGTGAAAAAAATATCTAATACGCCATTTTGTGGTGGCCATCTTGGATTTGATATTTGTCAAAGTGTTTCGTATTCTACTAGACAAACCCTTTTATTTGGTAAATATGTTATCTGCCATTTGGTGGCGGCGATCATTTTGGGCTGATTTTCATGAAACATAGCTAAGAACACTTCCAATTGAATAAAAAAAGAACAAAATCAAAGTCGGTTCATCCGTTCGGGACATATGAGGCCATAGACAGACATTCACCCTCACAGACACATCAAACCCCGACGTTTTGCGTCTGGATTTAAAAAAAGACTGCTCTCTCTCCAGAATCCAGAATTGAATGAACGGAAAAAACTATTGGAATAAATTTGTACGAAAAAAGTAATTTTTCGAAGTCGACCTTTCTTTTGAATGCCTCTGAAACAAGTAATTAAATAACAGGCATCTGCGAGCATCTACTTAGTTCTATCTAATTTATCTCAGAAGCTGGATGTTTCGAGTTATTTCCTCAAAGAGTAGTTTAGAGATACAGTCACTCGTTTCTACTTACGGAAAATGGAGTTTCTTTGTTGGCAGTTAACAACACGGAGAGTGTATCACTCGCCGGCCACTTCCAGCTACTTAGAGACTTCAGTAGTGGTTCAAATGTTAAAGGCTCAATTTACTTTTAACTCCGCTCTAAACTGGAACTCTCTTGATGTAAATATTTAAACGTTTCAATTTTACCTTGAAAGTAATGAAAAAAGTAGAGTGCTCTCTATAGTAAAATTCAGGATTACATTTAATTTATACTTAACTAGCGGACCCCAGTGCCATCTGTCGGGCTGATTTGTGAATCTAAACCATCCAGGGTGCCACCCAAACGCATACCAAGAAATTCATTCAAATAGGTCCAGCCGTTTAGGAGGAGTTCAGTGACATACACACGCACACAAGAAATATATATATATCACATTAGATGTACCCTGCCACGCTTCGCTGTGGCACATTTTGATTGAGTGGTTGAAATGAGAAACAAAATGAAGAATACATTAATTCATATACCTAAGTTTAATTTAGCAATAATTGTGGATATTCAATATTTTTTGCTTTTCCACTGTCTGCTATGAGTGATGCAAAAAATAGATAAAAAGAATCCTTGATGCGTATTATATATCATGCTAAAATTTCAGCTCGATAAGTGCAGATCTTTTTGAGATTTTGAAGCGTACACAAACCAAAATAACATTTTTACATATAGTAGAGAGAATTTTTTTTTGCTTGTTTGTCCCAATAAGCTCCGTAAGAATTGGACCGATTTTAACCATAACTTCGCCAAAAGAAAGCTAAACTATCACGAAGTTACATAGGCTATGATTTATTTAAAAAAAATCTAAATCTTTAAGAAATTTACAATATCGTAATAATGTACACGACTAATATTGTAGCATCAAAAACTAATCCACTTCTAATCTACAAACCATACTGGTTTGTAGATTAGAAGTGGATTACACACACACACACACACACACATACGCACGTACACGTAACATAATCGCACTCACACTGCATGTTTTACTCGCATGTCAGAAATTAAAAAAAAAAGTAAAAAAAAAAAAAAAGGAATATATAAATAAATTGAGATAAAAATGTGTTTTGTAATGGAAGAGCGAGATCTTCTGGCACAGGTTTAAACTTAACAGAAGTTCTCCGCCTTATCTGCTATTGTTTTATGTGAAAAAATAAATTTTCATTTCATTTCATTTTCATTTCATTTCATTTCATTTCATTTCATTTCATTTCATTTCATTTCATTTCATTTCATTTCATTTCATTTCATTTCATTTCATTTCATTTCATTTCATTTCATTTCATTTCATTTCATTTCATTTCATTTCATTTCATTTCATTTCATTTCATTTCATTTCATTTCATTTCATTTCATTTCATTTCATTTCATTTCATTTCATTTCATTTCATTTCATTTCATTTCATTTCATTTCATTTCATTTCATTTCATTTCATTTCATTTCATTTCATTTCATTTCATTTCATTTCATTTCATTTCATTTCATTTCATTTCATTTCATTTCATTTCATTTCATTTCATTTCATTTCATTTCATTTCATTTCATTTCATTTCATTTCATTTCATTTCATTTCATTTCATTTCATTTCATTTCATTTCATTTCATTTCATTTCATTTCATTTCATTTCATTTCATTTCATTTCATTTCATTTCATTTCATTTCATTTCATTTCATTTCATTTCATTTCATTTCATTTCATTTCATTTCATTTCATTTCATTTCATTTCATTTCATTTCATTTCATTTCATTTCATTTCATTTCATTTCATTTCATTTCATTTCATTTCATTTCATTTCATTTCATTTCATTTCATTTCATTTCATTTCATTTCATTTCATTTCATTTCATTTCATTTCATTTCATTTCATTTCATTTCATTTCATTTCATTTCATTTCATTTCATTTCATTTCATTTCATTTCATTTCATTTCATTTCATTTCATTTCATTTCATTTCATTTCATTTCATTTCATTTCATTTCATTTCATTTCATTTCATTTCATTTCATTTCATTTCATTTCATTTCATTTCATTTCATTTCATTTCATTTCATTTCATACCATTTAACAGTTGGCAGTAATTATTCTACCTCTAAAGTACTCAGCGTTCACCACAAAATGGGAAAAAGTTTGTGAGCTAGCAACATTCCGCGGGTGTAAAGTGAGACGTAGCGGGCGTTTTTACTGTTTTAAGACACAACGCACTGCATGCAATAACGCCTGAATGAGGATTATGTATGTTCTTGATTCAATGAGCACAGATAGTTCCACAGCTTAGCACTGTCTCTGTACAACCACCTCGCCAAGCTGCAATGGACAGGCGGCCTTAATCCCCGTGTTCTAATGATGTAATACGTCTGAAAGTGGGCCAAGAATCCAGTTAAGGCATTACGGGCGGCAAATAACTTAATGCAGTTGACCGTCGCCGGCGGCGGAAGAATGCATTATGCGGTGCCTTCGTCAAGAAATAGCTTTTCCCGACTGCGCGAATTATGGCCAGGGTCCCGGCTATTTAAATGAATGGGGAATTATTCCAGAGACTACTCGTACCTTAAGTTTTAATTAAATATATATATTTTATTATTCGACCTCCGATTGGCGCAGTGGGCAGCGACCTTGCTTTCCTAGTCCATGGCCGTGGGTTCGATTCCCACAAGTGAAAAATGTTTTTGTGATGAACATTAATGTTTTTAAGTGTCTTGTTCGGGCCACTGCGTGTACCGAACACTGCGCCGTCAGCAGTTTACGCAATCGTCGAGCCTTGTGGCCATAACTAGAAGAGTGCACTTCGGGCCGCCACTCGACGCGTACTCATTATCAATATCATTAATATTATTTACATATAATTATCAATTATATCATTGGAAATACAGTCCACTTATCAATCTCTAGCAATCTCTATCATTTATCATCACTCCACAAAGGACTGCACCCCACAGTCTAGTGTATATTATAAGTATTTATGTTATTATTCGTCATCTTAGTACCAATAACACAAGCTACGCTTACTTTGGAACTAGACGGCGATGAGTGAATTGTCGTAGAATATTTATTATTATTATTTCTTTAATCCCTGTTATACAGGGCTTATTAAACTACAGCTTCGGTTAAACTATAATGACGTGCTACAGGCGGTGGAGCGGTGATTGCCCAATTGATTGGGTAGGACTTTTGAAAGTGATAGGTTAACTGCTTAAACGCACGTAACTTGGACAAAAAGGTGCGTGCCGAGATTCGCACCTTGATCTCTGAAAATAAAATAAATAAATAAAGTCCTAAATAGGCTATCACCGTTTTAAAATAATTCATATCCAAGGTTTTTATATTTGCTATGATAGTACTTTCCTTTACACTTACGTTTTATACAAAAAAATTACTTATGAAGATTCATTACCAATTTAATCTTTAGTTTATTTCAGAGAATAATAGGATTAACTGTTAATAGGAAATACTCCCATTCATACCACAACAAACATAATTTTCCCGAAACAACAAAACGGAATGCCAACAAGGCGTCGTAGAACCGAACTCCGCCTCACCTGTCAGCTCACGCCATCCATCATGGCGGCGCGCAACGAAAATGAAATTCGCTTTGCACATTGCCCACGTTGTGTGTACGCTCACGAAAACGATTTGACATATAATTTCTAAAAAATAGCAGTATTCTTTGGTCTTTATCCATACTTATGGTATTAGAATAGCGCAAACGCTAAATTTGTTGAAGGCTTCTCGGTAGAATCTGCTTTTCGAACCGGTGGTAGAATCACTACCAACAAATCAAAATTAATTCAACTATACTTAAACAATGAAAGCGAAATAATACTTCACAGGCTTTGGAGGTATATTATGTACTGCATCTGTGACATATCTGTGAGACGGAAAACCTAACAGGTTTTGTAGTAAACCACTGCCATAGTTTTTACTGAAAGACATCAGATGCAGCCCTAACAACACATGCAAAATTTTAATCATTTCACTTTACTAGGTAGGCCTCGAGTGCGCGTGTCTCTCTTTTATCTTCAATAGGGTTGTCATAAGTGAACACTTAAATGTTTTGAGATCGTTTGAATGGATAAATAAATATCCTTCTTTTGATTTTACATCTTTACAGGGTGAAATTCCTTATGGAATATACTGATGTATCCTTCAATTTTATTTCGTAATTCTGTTACACGTTGTAGATTCCTATAAATGCAGGGGTAATAAAAAACCGCACACATTAAGGCAAACAGAGAGGTTTTTTTAAAAATCAAAAACACCGGCTCTCCGTTCCTTGAAAGATAACGAATTATCATTTGCTTGGTTGAGTCATTCGACCGTCTCGAAAACCACGTAGCCTTTCTTTGTTCTAGCTCGCCGATTGCATATTCCTTGAATTCCTTGAACCTTACTATCAAAATCACTAGCCTATATCAACCCATTGCTGGACTAAAGGATTATCCCAACGCAAGGGTTTGCCCAAAATCGCTCACGCCAGGCAGACGGGTTACCTATTACTTTACCGAAGAGAAAATTCATAGACACGTCTTAAAAACTGAATAGCCTCATTATCCAAAACTTGACGCTACTTCCAAGACTATTTCTTTAAAACAACAGAACAGAATATTATTACAACATGACGTCACACGCAGCTAAACCCTCCACCTGTCAACTGACGCTATCCATCATGGTGGCGCGAGCAAAAATTAAACGCGCTTTGTGCATACGTAGCTTCCTACGCCTACACAGCGTTTCTGGGATCGATTGTGTAAGGCACTTAATATCGGCTATATAAGTATATACATATAATTATAAACATCGGCTTTCACTTGCAGTTCCCTACGACTTTGTCGGCGTACTCTACGCGTAGGTACTTCTGTTATGTAAAGTTTTCCAATACTGACTTTCCTTGATACTACACCCTTGCTTGATCTTTCTTCAATGAATCGCAAACAGCTAGCATAAATGAAACTTTCGTATGTAGTCATAAATTAAAATTATTGCCACTACAAAAGTGGATTAATAAATGTTCAGTAATGTGATGTAATTTGGATGGCCATTTTATTTCAATTTACATTTTATAGTAGGCAATATTTTGAACAAACATACGTATGTGTTTTATTAATTTTAAAATCGGTAGGTAATCCATTTTAATAATGCCATTATTGTTTTGATATAGCTAGCTGTTGCACGCAACTTTTATAGAGCTACATGAATTTTCATATAACATAGCGATGCCAACATGACATTCACGATGACACTAGGTACAGTCTCCATAGGCAGGCGACAAAAATTATATCCATCGATTATATCCCCTGACAAGGGATAAAATTTACTTGTCCACCTGCCAAATCACGGCTACAGGGAATAGGAGAGGTGAGGCGTATATTATTTAAATATTATTTCCACACTTGCGCCAGAATTGATAAATAATAATAATAATATTTATTTCTTTGCCAAAGTGTGGGTACATTTGCGGAAAGTTAGACTATGTGAGGGTACAAAACTTTTAATTAAACCGTCCCTTCACAATCGACTGTCACAGACAATGCGCAAATGTTTTTAAAAGAAATGTACATTACAATTAAAAGACAACTGGATTTATGGTATTTATGTGTATAATATTCATAAAAATATTTATCATAACACAAGCCTCGCTTTGGGGCTAGATGGTTATGTGTGTATTGTCAGTTGTCGTAGTATATTTATTTATTTTAAGAAAAAAAATAAAAAAAATCAGTAATAGATAATAATGTCATTTTAAATTAATTATTCAAATAATACAATCAATTACAAATCTATCTATACTTATAATAAAACTGTAACTGGAAGATTTCTGTATATTTAATATATTTTGAAACTTTTGACCGGGGGATGCTTTATAATCGATACTGAGTCCAAAACAGATTTTTATTTAATTTTTGTCTGTCTGTCTGTCTGTCTGTCCGGGCATCACGTGAAAACTACTGAACGGATTATAACACAATTTGGTATAGTGGTAGCTAATATTCCGGTTCAACATTTCGGCTACTTTTTTAAACATAAACAAAAGTTTCCTCCGGGAAATGGGATGAAAGTTTATACCAATTTTACTTCAAATCTCACCGATATTAATCATTCTTTTTTTATTTGACAGTGCGTACAAACATGTATTGTCTAGTTTTAGTGAAGATCTGATGAATACTGCCGGAGATCAAGGACATAATTATTTACACATAACAGCAAGGTGCAAGGCATATGGGACGACGATCGAATGCATGCGTACCATCCTACTAATGTGAGAATAGATGTATGGATGGATGGATGTATGTATGGATAGATGTTTGTTACGCTTTAACGCCACAACGAATGAACCGATTTGGCTAAAATTTGGCAGAGATACCTGCAATATAGTCTGGCATAGCTCATATGCTTCTTTTTATCCCGGAAAAGCAAACAGCTTCTACAGGATAGCATCGCTATTTTTTCCCCATTTGTCTTTCAATATCCGCGCAACGGAGTTTTCGATTGATTGAGATTCTTTTTTTGGCCAGGCATAATTGACGTGTTTTTTTTGAGTCGACTAATTCGCGGACGAAGTCGCGTGGGTCCGCTAGTGTTCTTATAAAGTTACAAAAGTTAACTGAGTGGGTATATCACTGTCACTAAGATATTATTTTACACTAAAATAGTTTTTTTATGAGAGTTTAAAAATTGCTCGCTTGAATTTTACTAGTGGTAGACTTTTGTTACAGTCCGGAAGTTTATTATACAAAGTAATAGAAATCCAAAATGAATTGTTTGAGAAGACAGACAACCTTTTTGCTGTCACCTAAATTATAATAAAACACTGGTAACCATTTCTAGCTTGGTTTAATCCATAACCATAGAATCTTACACAATACAGACTCATAATAATCATAGATTACATTCATAACATAGATATATGACCCATGTACCCAACGTTTATATTGAGGATATGGTCTGAAACTGTGGGAGAAGATACAAGTTTTTACTTTCCCCGGGGAGAAAATATTCTGAAACTGCACGTTAGCATGGGCAGCCGTGATCTCCTGACCACTTCTTAAACCGTTAATATCTCGCTGAGAGCCGCTGGATTACTACAAGTATCTCACTTGATATTATGGTGATGAAGATGAAGAGAGTGTATAATATATTATACAGGAATGCTAATGTCATGCTTTCTCATTCGCACAAAATACGGGCGTGTCAATTATAAATCGGCTTTTATGAATCTATTTTCTATAATGTGTACAGACAACATGACTAAGGTGATCTGAATACGACTGTAATTAATTTGCATTTTATTAGAGGACACTAACTCTAGAAAAGTCTAGTCCCCAAGTCTTAGGTGTGCGCAACCTCGAATGACTAAAGTGTAACGGGTTCGCCCGTAATGGAATCGCGGAGTTTGATAGTTTCAGACATAGTTGTTGTTCACAGTTCTGTCCTGCCGACCAGTACCACTAACAACTCGACTGAATCAAAATTATTATTTTAATCTACCGGTTGTTTAATTTTTTTTCTCATAAACCCCTTCCGACATATTTTAAAAATACAAAAGCAAAGAGTACATCACATTGCTTTTTGTTAACTGATTTCAAAACCTTTTCTTGACCGATTTGCGTTATTTTATTTTTGACTAGCTTCAAAGTACGTTTCACTTTACGATAATACGTACCACTAAACATTGAAGGTTGTTTAAAAAAACACTTTAATTCTTCTATGTTACAAATTAACAATACATATGACTTTCAATATACCTAACACAATGATTCTGGTCTTTAGTAGATTTAAAAAAAAGAAAGCGAATTTAAATAAGCTTTTAGTTGTGATCAGAGATAATGCAATATAGTTATGATATTTTGAATAATAAAAGCTTAAAAATAAAGTAGATAACCACATAATTATCTAATTTTTAAACGATACTATAATTTGTACGCCTTCTATGAGTTATTAGCAACAACACAACTATGATGAATTGCTAAGCGTTATTATCACGGAGCTTGAACACATCGTCACTTTAAAAATCAGGTATCAGTATTTTGGAATAAATAATGGGCATCAGCAAACGTTGGAGACAATTGTATTGATGATTACAAAAACGATTGATTGATATCAGTTAGATAAGGCAACCCGTAGTAAGGGAAAAAGCTTTAGCAAAGCCATCGCCGCTTTGCCATCGAAACAAACTTATACACGTTGTTCTAAATGGAGTAAAATTTGAGATTGCCTTGGAGAATCAACTGTTAGTACGTTTGTTACTATCTGTTATCGCTTTAACGCAAACTTGGCTTAAAGACATTGGTATTGTATTCGTAAGTTCGGGGAACGTTAACTTTTGTGTTATTTAAGCTGTGCGAGGAGTTTCCTTGATAAGAGCCAATTATATGTCGCATTAAGCTTCTGGTTCTTGACGACCCCTTAACGGTCCCTGGCGCAGCGGTGAGCGCTGTGATTTGAAGTGCGCGGTCCCGAGTTTGATCCCAGGCAGGTACAATTTGGGCATTTATAATTTCCGAATTTTCTCTGGTCTGGTCTGGTGGGAGACTTCGGCCGTGGCTAGTAACTACTAATGTAGTAAAAAAATGTAGTAAAAAAATCTTTTTTTTTTAATCTGTATCTTTATTATGCTATAACTGTAAGCTAAGCAAGCTCTTGTCACGCATGTTGTTAAATGTACTTACTTACCTTTTTTTTTAGTTGGGAAATGTTCATGAATTCATTTCATGAACTTCATGCAGCGGTGAGGCAAATATAGGATACATTTCCTTAACACCGGGATCGAACTGGGGACCTCATGAGCCGTAGTTTAACGATATGCCGGCCACTTAACCAACGAGGCAGAATACCTAAGTAGGTGTCACCAGGGGACAAGTAAGTTGGAACACCGACATAACTACCACATCTCCTCGGGTGCAGTGGTATCCATGAGGACTCCCCACGTTAAGAAAAAGTTACCTAAGTAGGTAGCAGACACAAACATTATCCAGTTTTGGGAATCGAACCCATCGCCTTAGACTCAGCAAGGTGCCCACTGCGTCAATTGGCCGTCAGAAAATCAAAATAAATTGAATATTTTTTATATTAGGTATATTAATATAATAATAATAATGTTTATTTCCAAAAATCTTAAGTCTAAACAATATAGTAAAAACATTTCTTATTTTATAGGATGGGGCATCCATGAAATCTTAAAAAATTATATTACTACAAGCTTCTGAAGCTAACGGGCTAATTGATTTATAATTTTTGTAAAAGGTTGATTTTAAATATGTTATATACTACTTGTTTCTCTCTATAAAAAAATAATAAATATAAAGGTGTATGTCTGTTGTTTGTGTGTGTGTGTGTGTGTGTGTTGTAGTGAAGAGAGGGTGTGTATTGCTGTATTCATTAATGAGAATGAATAAAGGGTACTTTGTAAATAAAGTTGTTAGTAAATAAATTAAATTTTGACAGAAAATGGGTGCCCTTTTTATTTTAAAATAGTAAGTAGGTTTTCAGTATCGGCATATGATAAACTCTTTAAATATGTAGTTATGGCTTTTTTACAATTTATTTTGTTGAGAGGGTAGATGTTCGTTGACTCATTTATTTTGTTATACAAATGAGGTCCCAGGAAAGAAAAGAATTTTTTAATAAATGATGTGTTTGATAATTGTGATGTTTTTACTACGGTATGTTTTCTGCGTTTATTAAGATGGGCAGTATCATATGTAAGTTCAGCATGTTGCTTTAGTAAGACACTTAATATATATATTATACTGTGATTTTCACTTTCTCGACTTCCTATGTCGGCTGTTATAAATATCCCGTCCCGCAACTCACAGGAAAAAAGATATCTACACCCCCTTCTATGTATCTATATTATGGTGTTCTGTACTTCTTCTTCTCCTCCCTCTGCGTTTCCCTCGTCGTCTATTGTGATGAGTCTGTGTATGATTTGGGTAAGATCTATTTATTCCGCTTGGTGACTGCCGCGCGTTTTGTAAGTAATGTTTGAGGGGCCTGGTATCCTTGAAGACATTTGAGTATTTGATGGTTGTTGTGTGTTTTGTACGCGCTGGTCTGGTTGAGTATTGTGTACAAATACAGTGTCACCTAGGACTTTGCTGAGAATGATTGATGTATGTATGGCTGCTTGTTTTTGAAGAATGCTGATGTCAATGTTCGAGTCTAACTTATCTATATATTTTGTAATACTCTTAGCAACTACACCTGTTGCACCTACTACGATTGGAATAACAGTCGTTTTAGTATTCCACAAACGACTGACTTCAGTTTTCAATAAATGATACTTACTCAACTTTTCAATCTCTTTTGGCCCTATATTGTAATCAGATGGTACTGTTATATCAATTAAAAATGTTTTATTATTCTTTTTGTCGATGTATATTATATCAGGTCTGTTATGCGTCACAGTGACATCTGTTTGTATGGGCATTTCCCATAAAATTTTAGCGGATTCATTTTCTTTGATTTGTGGTTGAGTGAGCGCTTCTTTCCACCAGAGGTCAGAAACTTCAATTTTGTGTTTTTTGGCCAAACACCAGTAGACGTATTGGACAAGGTTATTATGTCGCTTGGCATAATAGTTCCCTGCCAACTTTTCGCATCCAGAAATTATGTGCTGCGTGGTCTCATCTTTACTTGCACAAAGGCGGCATTTTCCGTCCACTGGTTCTTTCAGTATATCACGTTGATGTTGTCTGGTCATAATAGCTTGGTCCTGAATGGCAAATACTGATGACTCTATACTAGGAGATACCTGCTGTTTTTTCATTCATCTAAACGAACGCTCCCGATCAACATTTGCCTGGTCTAATACTTTTTTGGGAAATTGTCCATGTAACTGCTTGTTTCGCCATGATTCATTCTGCTTTTTCAATATTGCATCTTTAATCTCTTTTTTGGAGTGTGTGTCTTTATGCGTTAAATTTAATTCTATTTGTATTTCTTGTGCTTCTTTGATTATTGAATATTTATTTCTACCCCTGTCATGTTTTACTACTGCTTCAATTAGATGGTCACTTTTCACATTTAGGTATTGCTTATAATTAACTATTTGTGATTTATACATGTATTCTACGTTAATAAGACCTCTGCCTCCTTCTGTTATCGGTAAGTATAGCCTTTGAACTTCTGCTTTCTGTTGATGTGCCTTTTTTATTGCAAGTAATTTCCGTGTTTTAATATCTATTTTTTTGAGGTCGCTATTTTTATAATTTATTATACCAAACGAATAAAGTAACACCGGAATAGCAAATGTATTTATACCTTTTAATAGATATCGTGAGTTAAGATGTGAATTTAGTAGCATTTTAACTCTTTTAAAATATTCTTTTGTTATATGATCCCTAATAACGTTCTGATCTATTTTGCCCGATTCCTGTATTCCTAGATATTTATATTTTTCCCCCATAGCTAATGGCTTAAACGTTTCTCCACTTAATAATATATGCCCTTCTCCGGTAACGTTGCTCCTATGACCTGCACTGATATGTATTATACTGCACTTATCTAATCCAAATCTCATTCCTATGTCGCTTGTAAATATTTCTACACTATCTAATAATACTTTTAAATTACTTTTATTGTTTGCATAAACTTTTAGATCGTCCATGTATAAGAGATGATTAATCCAAAAACTATCTTTGAGTTTGTATCCCTTTATTACATACTTATTCAAAATAAATGAAAGGGGGTTAATGGCTAAACAGAACAACAATGGCGAGAGGGAATCACCCTGAAATATTCCGCGCCTTATATAAATCGGTTCAGTAGTAATTGAATCACGAGAGCCACGGGCTGTCATGATCACCCTCCATAAGGGCATTGTTGCCTGTAGAAATCTTTTAATGATTGGTGGGCATTTATCAAGCAATCTAAGGATCCATTCGTGAGACACACTATCAAAGGCTTTTTGATAGTCTATCCATGCCATGCTTAAATTCTTTTGGGATTGATGCGCATCCTCTAAGATGGCTTTGTTGGTCATGAGATGATCCTTACACCCTCTGGCACCGCGTCGACAACCCCTTTGTTCTAATGCGATGATGTTATTTTCTTGGCAATGGCTATACATTATATTGGCTAAAACAGAAGTTAGTAATTTATACATAGTTGGTAAGCATGCTATTGGCCTCCAAATTTTTGGGTTTTCAGTATTTTCATTTTTTGGTATTAATATAACTTGACCTGTAGTAAACCACTCTTCTAACATTTCTGTACCTGAGAGTATGTTAGTAAATAATGTAGCCAAATATTTGTGAACACTAGTAAGATATTTTAAGTAGTAATTTTGTATTTTGTCTATCCCAGGCGTTTTCCAATTCAGTAGTTTTTTAGAAGCACATTTTACTTGATCTTCATTTATCTGTTGCAAATAAGTTGTTTGAACCTCATTTGATGAAATTTCTATTTCTTTAATCCATTTGGCTTTATTATTATATTCTATGGGGCTCGATAAAATTGAAGTCCAGAATTCTTCTACTGCTTCTTTAGTTGGTACCTTGATATCTTTACTAATATTATTTCCCAAACTTCTATAGAACCTATGTTGATTAACATTAAATAATTTATTTTGTTCTTTTTTATTATTAATATCTACATATCGCTTAATTCTTCCTGCTAGAGCTTTAATTTTTTGTTTAATAATTTCAGCTATATTATTGTGATCACTATCATTTTGAATATTGTATTTAGTATATAGTTTTTCTTAAATTTTCAACATCTTACGTGTGCTAATTCCTCTATCTATTTCTATTAACTGTCCTAATTCTCTTCTAAGTTTTTCTATCTTACTTTGTATTCTTTTTTTCCATGGTGGATCGTGTTTTAACTTTCTAGTATTTCCAGGTGTAAAAGGTATTTGTTTATTGTTTATAATAAGCGTTTTAGCTGTTGCATATATTATATTATTTATTTCTCGAATACTATTGTTAGTGATTAATAAGTTAGGTAAATATGTATTTAAAGTATTTAAATTTGCTATAAATTGTTTATTAATTTTAGCTTTAGGTAAAATTAAACGTTCTTGAATATGGGTCTCTTTCGTTTCAGCTAATGTTTGTAGAAAATGCATTATTAATGGATTCTGGTCCTCGCTTACTTCTATATTCCTCGTCAATTGATCTATTGTTTCTAATTGTTCTGGTGTGTATTGTATGTCACTTGTACTGGCTGTTTGTATTGGTGCATTGATAAGTTCGTCGTTTGAAATTGGTTCAGGGTTATCTACTACCATAGGGCTTTCTGCTTGTTTTTGTACTCTATATAAAAGTTCTTGTGATATAACATTCTGTTTTAAAATCCTACGTGCCTGATTCGACAAAGTGTTTCCATTAAATTTATGAATTTTAGGGTTTTCAGGGTTTCTTTCTGTAAAAAGTTGTTGCAATCTGCCTATATATCCGGGTCCTTCTAATCGTGATTTATAGTAACAATACATTAATTCTAAAATTTCTTCTGTTGACCACTTTCTTCTTTTATCATCGCTTATCTTAGTCGTGGTCGATACAGATGAGCCGACAGAATTTGTGGGCGAAGCCCTATCCTGCAAAACATCATCTGTTCCCTCCCCATCCCTTATATCGGCTGTACTATTTTCGGGTTCCCCGACTCCCGCCCGCCTGTTCAGCAAGGAGTCACTGACGGTTTGCATGCTGGAACGTCCAGCGTCAGCTCCAGACGTGCCCCGGCGATCGCCCCCGGGAAGCGGTCCTATACGTTTTCCATTAATACGTTGCTCCATGTTCATGGGTCACCTACTTTGTTAGCCGCGTAAGTTTTGATTGTACGCGTGTCCGCCCCCCACGTGGCAAGATGTTCAGCTCGGACGTAAAGTAGGATTTAGGGGGGCATATTATACTTATAATATATATATAATATATATTAATATATATTATTATTTATTATTTATTATTCTAAACGGAGAAAGGAAAAAACATATACTTATATGGTTACAAGATAAGAACTCATATATATATTAAGTGTCTTACTAAAGCAACATGCTGAACTTACATATGATACTGCCCATCTTAATAAACGCAGAAAACATACCGTAGTAAAAACATCACAATTATCAAACACATCATTTATATATTATTTAAACTAATACTATAAATACGAAAGTGTGTGTTGTTTGGCCTTCCTTCATGCCCCAAATTAACCAATCGACTTGATTTTTGCTATAAAGTTATAAGAAATAACATATATTTAGCCCAGGATAAAACGCTTCCTACGGGATTTGTAAAAAACACACAGTATCAAAATAAAATTAATAATTTACTATAATGTTAGAATCCCCTTTCTATCATCAAAATCTCATCAAAGATAAAGATAATCCTAGAATCTAATCTAAGGAAGACGTTACCACCACCGAAAAAATTGTAAACCAGCCGAGAGATATCAGGATGAGAAAATAACCAAATCGCTTAGCAAAGTGACGCGTCAAATCAAATGACGACTAGGGTTGCCATTGCAAAGTTTTTTGAAATCTCTAAATATACTAGTTTATTTATTACTGTTGTAATAAATAAATTTTCTGACGATTGCGACATTCTATAATATTCAATGACAAGGTTATATTGACATGTGCTGATCTAACCTTCAATTTTCTACTCTCAATTATTCTATTTAACAAATCAATATATTTATGAAATGTGAAAGTGATATTAATGAATTTTGAACAGAATATAAAATGAAATAGTGAATATTAAATTAAATAGCGGAGTCCCAGAAACATTCCACTCTATCATCAATAAATAACAATAAAAGTTTTACTTCAATCGCGCGTAAAGGTTACACGCACACGCTTTTTTTTATTACAAAGAGTGATTCAAGAGGTAGGTCTGTATGTACCTATATAAAACATGCACAATATAGAAGAAAAACACTGACAAATTTAGTAGTTCTGTATTATTATTTCTGTTCTATTTTTTATTTTAATGCCATGTCGTAAATAAACACATTTTTTTGCTCAAGCGAAGGATAACCCACACTTACAAGTTTTGTCTTTCACATTATACAAAAAAATTATCAGTTATTTACAAAACTATTTTTAAATCAGTATTTTTCCTGCATTTTCATGCATTTCATAAGGATCAAAATTGTCCTGTACAGCATATCGTTAACATGAATATCTTAGAGTATATCAGAGATTTAAAAAGCGAGGGCAGGGAGGGTGCTGGGCGCAACATTCAAACACCAGAAAAAAATCACATTACATACACATTTATATACATAGCAGACGTGCGAAGCCGGGACGTTGTCACTATGTATACAACCTGTAAATGAAAACCGAAATAACACTTCACAGGCTTTAGAGGTGCATTATGTACAGTCTCTGAGACTTATATGTGAAACAGAAACGTCAATAGTTTTTGAGTTAAACACTGCCCTAGTTTTTTTGAAAGAACAACAGATCGGATATAACCCCAACATCACATCATCAAATTAAAATCAAGTTATTACGGTTGACGGCCGAGTGGCGCAGTGGGCAGCGACACTGCTTTCTGAGTCCAAGGCCGTGGGTTCGATTCCCACTACTGGTAAATGTTAATATGGTGAGCGTGAATGTTTTTCAGTGTTTTGGTGTTTATATGTATATTCTAAGTATTTATGTATAAGTATTATTCATAAAAAATATTCATCAGTCATCTTAGTACACATAACACAAGTTACTTTGGGGCTAGATGGCGATGTGTGTATTGTCGTAGTATATTTATTTATTATTATTTATTACCGCTACTTTATTAGGTACGTGTCGCGTAGCATAAGTATTATGCGCAAGTCGGTATTTTATCTTCAATAGGGTTGTCATAAATAAACACTTGAAATCGTTTGAATGTTTTGAATTCGTTTGTGTGGAAAATCCAATAGACTTATTTTGATCTAATATTTTTACAGGATGATTCCTAATGAAATATACTTATGCATGCCAAACAGTATTTCGTAATTCCATTACAAGTTGTATATAGCGGTAGTTGGTATAGTGGGTACGCAGACTGCTAATAAGTATATTATAAAGAGTGCTACAATCGTAGTACCTACTCTTGTTTTACTGTAATATGAAAAGTTGGTAGCCCTCAATTAGGGCCGCTGAGGGCCGCTCAGGGCCGCTTGGGCCCGCGCTAACTCAATATCATCCCCTTTCGTTTTCCAAGTACTCCCGCAAAGGTGATTGCCGCCTAACAGATTAATGGGTAAATGCTGATATGTATGTATTTATACCTACATACACATGATGGAAACGTAATCACAATGGTAATAATGCGAATTGACACTCTCTCTGGCTCAGCGGTGAGTACTGTGGACTTCAATGGGCGGTCCCGGGTTACATCCCCGGTGGAAAAAAAATAGAAAATTTATATATTCTGAATTTTCCATGGTCTGGCTTATGCTGTGGCTAGTTACTCTTACCGACAGACGTGCCGCTTAGCGATTTAGCGTTCCGGTACGATGCAGCGTGGAACCGATTTTTCATTCGATTCTTATCGCTTCGATCATGGTATATAGTAGCAATATATGTTTGTCAGGGTAAAGGAGCTGATGGTGAAGTGCCATAACTCCACAACCAATAACGCCCCGGCTTCGAGAAAAACAATATTTTGTAGAAGGTGAAGAGCAGTTTTGGCTATTATACATAGATTACATTTCAAACCTACCCACTAAAGAGAGTGAAAAAAAAAATTTGATAAAAAAGAACCAACTTTGTAAAAAAAAAGATTGTAAATGTTGATGTTGGAAAGGCGCAACTATTGCTTTCTGGGTGCCGAGTTCGAATACCAGCACGTCTAACTTTTCTAAGCTATGTGCGTTTTAATAGTATAGTAATTAAAATAACAATTGCTTCAACGGCGAATGAAAACATTGTGAGGAAACCTGCATGTTCGAGAGTTCTCAAAGGTGTGTGGAGTCCACCATTCCGCACCGGGCCAGCATAGTGTATGTGTGTGTGTGTGTAATAGGTACTTGTTTCGTTGGCCATCCTTGGTAATCATCATCAGTTTCACGTGACCAAATGATATTCTTCGAAAGATACCGATATAGATATATAAACTATAAGAGTGAAATGAGCCAAGAAAGAAACATTTGAAGAACGGATCCATCCTATCGTAATAATTCCTAGTCCAATAAATGCTGGCACATTTGGAGCAATATTTCAGTGATTGACTCGCGTGGTGGAGCAGATTTCATTTGTTCCGATGATTGATCGTAGCTGGGCTGAACTGAGAAGCCTCCCAATTACCCGGAAAATACATAACGCCAAACAGATGAGGTGCCGCGGAACACTCGATTGAAACGAACTGTTACACTCTGGCATTTGGTTGAAATACATACAACAATAGCTATAATCCAAATAAAAAATAAATAAAGGACTCAAAGAAGAAGAAGCGGAATTTGGCATAGCTTATTAGTGTTTCTCCTTTTTCCTCGGAATACAAGCCACCCAAATTAGGAATATAGAATTTTGAATTTGAGTTTCTTGCCGGATTATTCTTGAATCTTGTGCGGTCCGATCTGGTGATGAAGTAACAAAGAATGTGATGGAGTAACGTTTCAATAGTGCTTACTAATGAAATAACCTGACATGGCCAGCCCACTCGCCATTTCCTCGTCGTTTCCTGTGCAATCTGGAGAAATTTTAGTGGCCCAAAACGAAGATACCCTCACTAATTAATTAAGCTGTCCGAGTCGCAAACAAATCGGTCTTGCCGAAGTAAACACTCCGTAAGTGGCGGACAGTCATCCGTCTTGGCGGAAATTATGTTTTTATATATATTTACTTGTCTACCTCTCACGGTTCTGCCTTCTCGCAAATCCGCTTAATTGATCGAGCGAAACGAGGTTTTTGTAGCCTTAGTACAAGTTTGCTCGCTCGCAATCGAGGAGTTTTATTCGCTTTCGCGTATCATACTTGTATCGTCAACGTAAAATGGTCTCAAAGTCGCAAATCCTCTACTTCTAATTTTTGTTCTACAAACGTTCTGTACTTAGTTTGAGATTTTTGCGCTAGCAATCGAGGAGCTCTAAAACCAGAGCATCCTCAGGCGACTGTTGACTTTACAATGAATAATTTTAAAGTCAACATTTCCTCCGGTTTGGGAGCGAAACGTGCGTAGAGTGTACATTGCCGAAGATCTGTTTGGTGTAGAGTATAAAGATTGAAGAATTATAAATTACACCATACAGATTCTCCTACTATTCACGGAGTGTATCATGGAATTCCGCAGAGTAACGCCTACTTCTATCCAATGATCGGGTAGTCGAGTATGGAAATACTTTAACGTCACAGTAAAATTGATCTAATTTGCAATGCTAAAAGCTTAAACTTGCCTACAATTATTAAGATCGTGCTTTTGACAGAACTTTTGCAAAACAAAACTGAGAAATACAGGATTCGCGATTTTAAAACAATCACTTTTAAGTTTTAGGTCAATTTTACTTGGAATCTTTAACTCCTTGAGTGAGCGAGCAAATCTTGTACTAAGGCTACTGTCAAAAGCCCAAGCTAAAGAATCATAGACAATTTTAAGCTTTATATAAAAAAAAGTAAGATCGATTTTAGCCCAAAGAATTTCCATTCGTTTTCGAATAATTTCGATATTCGAAAACGACTGCTCGAGCGAGAAAATCTCGAACTCATAATAGTGGGTACACTCGGGTAGGGTAGGTACATTTTGACTTTGTATGTCAGCCAGATTCCTGTTAGTACCGATATGAGGAACATAGTTGACTGCGTTTACATCATTGAATTTGTCCGGCCGAATGTCCGTCAGAATCTACTAGAAACTCGGAGATCCATTTAACTTTGGATATAAACAAAATAGTTGAAGCGGTGTTAGCGCATTGGGCAGGAGCTCGAATTCCCTTTCGGAGGGCCGAGTTCAAATCCCAGCACGCACCTCTAAATATGTGCGTTTTAAGTAATTAATATATCACTTGCTTCAACGGTGAAGGAAAACACCGTGAGGAAACCTGCATGCCTAAGAGTCTACTATGTAGACTTCTACATATCTCAAAGGTGTGTAGAGTCCACTAAACTGCACTTTGCCAGCGTGTTCTTACAAGTGGGAGGTCACGAATTTGATCCTAGTCACGAACAATTAGGGAATTTACATTTTCTGAATTTTCTCTCCTCGGATCTGATCGGAGTAGTTACCAAATACCACCCAACCAAGCGATTTATCGTTCCGGTACGATGCAGCGTAGAAAACGTTAGCCCGCTGCCCTCTTAAACTGCATCATCACTTACAATCAGGTATGATTGGAGAGAAGAGCTAACTTGTAATGAAATACATTAACTGTCCTCTGAATCTCAAGATAACATTCAAGGAAACTTCTTATTTTTAATGGGCTTAAAACGGAAATAAAGTAAACAAAAATACACCCTGCAGGCCATTATTCTTTGTGAAGTTCAAGTCGTAACAAACTTTGAGCCAACAACGACTTCAAATATAAAGTTGCTTACAACCAAAGTATGTTTTTTTTTTATGTTTGTAAACGAGCGTTTGACTGCAATCACACCTGATGGTAAGTAATAATGCAGCCTAAGGTGGAGCGCGCTTGCTTAGAAGATATGTCTTCATTTGAAGGTACTCATATTGTAGGTACTGGGGAAAATGGAAGCTGGAAGGGCATGCCAGATCCTTGCGGTGCGGATCAGAAACGAAGATGCAAAGCGCTTTGTACGCGTCCGCGGAATATCGACCACGCAGGGATGCAGATCTTACGGTGCCTCGCGGTTCGATGAAGAATAAATAATACTTTAAAAAAAACTAAAAAACACGCTTTTTATAGAAATCCGAACTAAAAATAAGAAAATATAAATTAATATTAGTGTGAATAAAAAAAATATTTTATTGTAAGAAAAGGAAAATTGGAATAATCTTCTCAGATTAGTGTATTGTCATCGGTCCTCGATATGTCTACAAAGTTTGAATCAAATCTGATCGTTGTCATCAAGTGGGTCAAAATCGCGCCCAAAGAAGTCGCTTACAAACATCAACAGTCGGTAAAAAGGTGATTGGGACCTAGATCAAACAGTTCTGTAGCAGTTTCTCCGAAATATATCTTATTGAATAAGGCAGGCAACCTTGCGCCAATGCTCCAAACTCTGAAGTTTTTTATCGCATTTATAATATTAGTAGGATTCGGATACGCATGCATTCGATCGCTGTCCCATATGCCTTGCGACTAACAGTTATTTGTGAAGAGTTATGTTCTTTATCTCCGCCAATATTTATCAAATCCTTATTAAAATAAGACCATACATGCTTGATAGTATACACTTTCAAATAAAAAAAGAATGATTAAAATCGATGCAAATTTAACGGAGATATTAAGTAAAATTGATAAAAGTTTTCATCCCATTTCCCGGAGGAAACTTATTGTTTATCGGGATAAAAAGTAGCCTATATGTTGACCCGGAATATCAATTACCTGATGTAATATGATATTAGTTTTCACCTGATGCCCGGACAGACAGACAGACGGACAAAAATCAAATAAATATCTGTTTTGGACTCAGTATCGATTATAAAGCATCCCCCGGTCAAAATTATCAAAATATATTAAATGTACAGAAATCTTCCAGTTACAGATTTATTATAAGTATAGATAAGGTTATATGGTATCATGAATAACAGTCTACTGCTGGACTTGGGCATTTGTGTCATGAACATGAATGTTTTTCAGCGGCTGTGTGTGTGTATACTTATTATAAGTATTTATGTATATTATTCATAAAAATATTCATCAGTCATCTTAGTACCCATAACACGAGTTATGCTTACTTTGGGGCTAGATGGCGATATGTCTATCGTCGTAATATATTTATTTTATTTTTACTGTATAAAGCCAAACGTTGATATGGTACGCAAATCGTATTTTAATATGTTACTATTGCTGATGATATGTATTTTTTTATTCCAGGACAAGTTAGCCCTTTGCTACGATGTTACCTTTTGATAAGTGGTGATGCAGTCTCTGATGGTAACGCGAAAACGGGTCAACCTGTTATGGGAATCGCATTTATACATTTCTGTTGAACCTGACGGGAATGGAACCCGCCACTTCCCAGTTATAAGAGCACTTCGCTTACCAATGCACCAGGGGGTGCCTGCCTACCACTGGTTGAAAGTAAGAAGTATTAAATATTTCTCAACGTGCTAAAACAATTTTCCTTACGAAACACGTATTATTTTATTTGATTATTAATGTATATAATATATATATATTTTTTTATATAGAATTGCGATTTCCCGTCTCTCGTTGCCTTATTCCAATAGTTAAGGTAGCCTGGAAGAGATCACTTTTAGTGATAAGGCCGCCTTTTTCATATAATCTATGTTAATGTAAGTCTTCCTGTGCGTGTTTCTTTTATTATACAATAAAGTTGTTAAAATAAATAAAAAAGAAGTCTTAGTTATTATTATTTTGATTTATCAACTTGTACAATTACAGTCGCTTTTAATTTAATGAAGTACTGGTAGATCTAGGAAGGTACACAAGCATGGCTACCATCGGTAGGAGACAATTATCTCCCCGGGGAAAGGATAAAAATATATCTTCTCCCACAGCTTTATCAACACTCAGAGCACTGGCGCACAAGTGGAAATAATATCCAATTAATATATGTGTACTAATAAACGGGGGTGAACTTCTCCTATTCCATGTTTCCGTGCTTTAGCAGGTGGACACGTTAATTATATCCCCTGTCAGGGGATATACCTAATCGGGGGATATAATTTTTGTCTCCTACCTGTGCTAGCCCTGCGGCAGGTGTAATCGGAAATAAATCGAAACCAAACTTTAATTGCCATTCAATAGTTATTCAAAAAATGAGAATTCCGACAACTGTTAATTGCTATTTCAACCGAATCCCAAAAATGTTGGAATGGAAATAATTACGGAATGCGCCGCGAATAAAAATGTAAAAGGCAAATGACCAGTTAGCGCTCGGCCATTGTGTTGAAACGCGATCCTCTCGATTGTTTGCCGCGTTGTGCTCGCCAGCTTTTATTTCAACTTAAAACTAGATTTTTTCAGCGGTGATATAACTAGGTAGGTACTTGGGGTAAAGCGGTAAAGCTTTAGGCAAAGAAAACCGCGCGTTCTTAGCAGCATTCACGATTGCGCTTAACGCTCGACCGAAAACAAGAAACACACATAAGAGCAAGGGTATTGTGGTTGTCGCACTGAGGATGCGCTCTAGACGCAGATTGAAACCGACACAGGCTCTCCCACACAGAATTGTATGACACTGATATGGCGCGAGTTGGAAGTATCAATATGCTGTATTCTAATTTACTGTAACACAATAAATAATAAGCTATGTGTTCAAAACCGTGCCGCCCCGCAGCGCCGGCTCGATCGACCTAGTGATAAACAGTTAATATATTTTTATATCATAATTTTAAATGACCTTCCAAGTTACCATTATAGCATAATGATAAAAAAGTTGATAAATGAAAAGTCGATATATGAAAAAAAAAAAATGTATGAACAGTAGACAATCGAGCAAGCATCTGATGATGAAGAGCCAAAGAGATTAGGTATCGCCTACAATAAACAACTGCAGTACCAGAAATACCAACGATGTGCATCCGGCTTTAATAATTAATAGTATACCATTTTTGTTTTTTTTTTAATACGCGTACAGGCCAAGTATGACCTCATACATATGTAATTTTTTACAGTGCCACCTTCCCGCATACAGTGGAACTTGCTAGCAATGTAACTTCATCCACATGTGTAATGTCTTACAACGCCATCTATAATTAGTATCGACAACATGTGAAGACACAGCTTACACAGACTTATCTAAAGACAGTACTTTTTTGGGAAATAAAACTAAAATATGTACTATGTTTTATGTTAATTTAGTTTAAAATCCTAATATTTCACTAATGTTTGTTGTACCACCTACTAATTTCGTATAGCATTTTCTTCTATGGCTTTGGTTGCCTGGAAGAGATCGCTATTTAGTTATATTAAGAAGTCCGCCAAATTGTACGTTCTACCTTATTGTGCTGTTGTATTTGTATCTCTGTAAATTTTCTCTGTGGTGTACAATAAAAGTGTATTCATTCATTCATTCATTTTCTTTATGGAGGGTAGAGGTAATTTTCTTAAATTTTATTTTGCCATTTCTGTCAAAGACCATAGATGTCCTACAGACCATACATAAATTACCCGTACATGTTATTTAATGATAAATTTAATTTCGTTAAAAACTTACTTGATTTTCATATGTAGTCATTGAAGTAATACACTACAGAATCCTTTTCAGCCATTATTGTATGCAGTGTTTAATGCATTGTGTCCAAAAACAGTTAAAAAACGTACCGCGGAATGTTGCTAGCTCACAAACTTTTTCCCATTTTCGTTTAGAACATTAGAGGTAAAATAATAACTGTCAACTGCTAAAAAGTATGAAGTGGCTAACCATTTATTCGAAAAACCATTTTAAGCTTTTTGATACTTCAATATTAGACGCCTGCAATATCCAATAATAAATATATTTTTTAATCAAAACTAGAAATTGAAAATTATCTGAGAAAAATTAGATTCAAATATGAAGTAAATTTGCAAGATACGATAAAGTAAAGAGACATTTTTATAATAAATTAATTTAGTTTGGACAGTAAAAACCTAACAAGACTAGGTTGTATTAAATTATAAGCGTTCCTGACTGGAATAATATATTTTTTGAGTTTATTTTGGTAGTTTTGTAACATTTTAAGTTGGTCACACTTCATTTTGACACTTCATTTGTATATGTCAATTACGCTACAAAGAGAACGTTAACGTACTTCTTCCGGCCGGTAAATTCATTTGTCATTTTCACGACGACAAACGTGGTGTGTTTCGTGTGAATCAACGTTGTCTTCAGTTTTTCCTGTAAGTAGTTTTTATTTGTAGCACCTAAATTCAGGTTTTGGTTTTTTTACTTCGAAACCACTTCCAAATTTCACTTGAAATAATCATCTTGCCATCTATTTTGTAAAACCAAACTGTATACACATTCATCTAGATAAAGATTCTACGAATGTCTCAGTAGGATTTTTATACTTTACCCATAACCTTAAGCGTTTGAAACGTTTTCACTCATATAAAACCATTCGCAAAAACGGTTAATCAATTTTTTTCTATTTAACCTTCATATTTTTTTTGAATTTGTAGCAAGTATGAATAGGGATAGCGTTCGTATTAACTAACTGTTTCTATAGTGAATGTACATTTCGTAATATTAAGAAAAGGGTCAAAGTTTAAGATGGTGCAAGAAGTACTGAATAGGAAAAGAGAGCGAAGTGAATCAGACAATGGAATGAACGGAAATATTGCGAAAAAGTTACTCACAGACAGGTCAGTTAGAGGTGTAGGGTTATAAATTCCTTTATGTATGGATGAACTTAATTTTGCAAATATAAATGAGACTATTTCCTTATAAGTGTAGTGGCATGTTCAATTACAGATCTCTAGGTATTGGGAGGCTAGGTTGGTTAAAATTGTCAGTTATTGTTTTGCCTAGAAATACTTAGTAACTCGTAAGGGAGCTTTTCTAGCATGTTATTATAAAATTAAAAGTGCACCAACCAATATTGGAGTATAAAGGAATTGAGAGCAAACCTCCATTAGAATCATCATATCAACCCATTCTGGCCCACAACAGGTCTTCTACTACAATGAGAAAGTCTATGCTATCTCAGTGCAGATTGGTGGACTTCACAAACCTTTGATAACCTTATAGAGAATTCTCAGGCATGCAGGTTTCCTCACAATGTTTTGCAGCAAGTGAAATTTTAATTGCTTAAAGGCACATAAGTTAGTAAAGTTAGAGGTGTATCGCTCAAATGCAATTCAAACTGCCTCCCGAAAGTGTAGTAAAAGTCTAACCTACTTGGCTATCACTGCTACATTACACTTATAAATGTTGTGATAGCCTGCTGGTTAGGCTATCTGCCTACCTTTTTTCGAGGATCAAATTTCATCCCTGCCACGCCCCTTAATAACTTTTCAGAGTTATATTATGCTTTTTTAATTCAAACAATAAAAATATCATTTGCTGTAATTTTGAGGAAACTTGCATGTCTGAGAGTTCTCAACTGCGTGTGAAGTTTACCAAACTGCACTTGGCCCGAGTGTTACATACAGTATGGTACGGCCTAACCTTCTCATTTTGAGAGGAGACCGGTACTCTCCAGAAGGCTTGTAATGGGATGATTATGATGATGGTGATAATTCAAACACAATTTAACTGCAATAACTGTGTTGAGACTTAGCATGATTTTAAAAGTGTATGCTTTCAATTATGCTGTACACAAATGTCTAAATTGTAATATCTTTTCTAGCCGTAAACTAATGGTTCCACAGAATTGTAAAAAAATGTGGATGAAGATTTGATCATCTTTTTAATGCATGTACAGCATTAATAATATTGTACTGTAATCCATAACTACTTTTAGCCAAACATCTTTATCTGAAGGCTTAGCTAATAAACCAATAAAGCATTTAAAATACTGGCTGTTACCTAGCAAACAACATATTAACAAATTTGAGTAATTGACTGAAAGCAGATATTTTCATGATATGCAGTTGCTATGTGGATTTCAGCCTGTTGAGTCAAATATGATTAATAAGTCTGAAAGTGTTGTCACTCATATAAAATACCTAAAGGTAATGAAAATGACCTAATGGCATTTTTATACAATTTTCCTTCCTACTTGCCAGCATGTGTCAACTTAAAACAGATTTTCCTTGTAATAGCTGAATTTAAGCTTTAATTAGTCAACTGCATGAGCATCATAATATCTAATTTTAAAAAAAGACTGTTTTTAAAGAAGGCATTTTATATAGTGTTTGCACTACTTACAAGTAGTCAGGTATTTAAATATGTGTTATGAATATAGGCCACAATGCACAATATGAATAGTTACTTTATTAATTTTAAATAGTAAGATTTCAGACAGTATAAGAGAACATGTTATTTATATACCTACCTACTACTTTACAATTTGTATTAAAGCATAATCTTATCCAACTAGTAAAACTGATAATGAACAGAAATCAGTAAGGTATGTGTGATTTAATCACTGCTGCAACTAGACGTAATAAACAAATACCTAAAGGAATTAAAAACTTAATACAGTGTTAGCTATGTGGATAATTAAGCATTTTAATATTCATTTATGTAGGAATAACACATTATTTTATGTTAACAATAATTATGCAAATTTATTCTATTGTTCAACTTAAGTATTGAAAAGAAATATTTAGGTACTTTTTGGTTGACTTATTTTTCGTAATCTCTTTTCTTTGACAATATTATAACAAAACCTGAGACAGTAAATTTGTGAAACAATTGTCAATATGCATTTTAAACCTGCCAATGCATTGGCAGGGTTCCTCAGTAATCAGGTTCATTGGTTGACCCACTTACTTGTTTTATATTTATTATCATTATCATCATTATCATCATTATCTTCATCATCATCAACAACAACTAAATCAACAACAACAACAACAACAACAATAACAACAGCTTGTAACTATCTACTGCTAGACTAAAGGACTCTCCTAATCAGAGGGTTTGCCCATAATCACTACCCTGGGCTTGTGGCCGCAGTTGATGGTTTTATCAGCACTGACTATGCTGCGGCTAATTCTCTGTTATATTCCCTTAGTCGCTCGACATCCGGGGGGTTAGGAGGGGTGGTAACAGCTTCTGATCTGCCGTCACCACATGGTCAACTTTATATTTTAACTAAAATTTGAAATTAACTATAATTGTTTGCATGTATTGAAATACTGCATTGTGAAAGTAATAGTGCTATATTTTATTGCCGTTTGCTAAGGTCATACATTCTATTCTAGTGATATACATTCGAAGAATGTTGTGCTAGGCATATTATGGCTCTTAAAAATTTAAACAAACTTAAGCTTTAAAACAACTATAATTAGGTCTATTTGAATGCTAGGTCTATGGAAACTAATTTATTTATCGCAAAGCAGTTGAAATTGTCAAGTCTCCACTGCTGAGATGTTAATGGAACACAAATGTTACTGTCGCGGTGATGAGGTGACCAGCATGGACCTCAAAAAGCCTGAGCACCTCTTACCCATGATGAGACCATTCTCCATGAGGTTAACAACCCTCTTATTTTATTAATTTGATTGTCAATAGATTGGTAGAAGATTGTAATTTATCAATAAAACCTATATATAGTAGTATCCATCTCATGATATCAATTTAAGAATAAAACTTTATTTTATCCATTTACATTACAAATAATAATGTAAATTAAACATATTTACTTAATTAGTAAACATAGTCAATAGCTACTAATGTAATTGATGTAGATAGTTTTATATAACAATGGTAGGTGCACAGATACATAATTTGAACATGTTTTAATATGTATGAACGTTACCTGATTTGATTTTGAAACAATCGAAATTTTTAACAACTGATAGGTTGTTAGATGAATTAAATAAGTGTCATTGTTAAAATTAGTCATAGTTAATAATGGGCATAATAATTAAGTATATAAGTATTATCCTATTATATTATGTACATGATTAGCCTTAAATTGGAATAAGGAAAGGGCATAGTATATATATATTCGCGGTAAAAACGATCTTAACTCTTAGGTACCTATTATGTTAAACATTTTCAATAAATTCTTACCCTACTGCACTGAATATCGCTGAGCTGAATGTTACATTGATAAAAACAATTTCCTGAAAAGTTTTTACCTTTTATAAAAACTTTAATACCACCCACCACAATTTTGAGAACACTATAATATAAGGCTTGCTCGCTCGTTTTCGCCTTTATAGGACTACCCTTAAACTGTTTTATCTGAAAGTCTTTATGAATCTTTGCCTAACGCAAATGGTATACGCTTTACTACTGCAGTTAAGGTGCATGGTTGTGAAGCGCCCAATTTTTGTGCATTATTATTACATTTTTTTTAAATATAGTTATTCTTAATAGAAGAAATGGAAACTCGTAACTTTATATCTGAGAAAACGAAATTTTATTTTAAATTTCACGTAGGTAAACCTTTTAGAAATAGAACATATACCTTATGGAAAGACCTTTTTCGAAGAATGTGTTAGTACAAATCTAGTGTGTAATAAGCTTGCAAAAGATTCATCGATACAAATTGCCTTAGGATTTGGGAGTCGCGACTTTACTGCTAATATGTTCAGGATACTGTTGAAGATCGACCGCATCCGGGCCAGGAGGGGCGACCTGTTTTTGTCATTTGTGTCATCGTTTATTTGGGAGCAATCTAGTTAGACGCAGTATGACCCAAAACAACCAGGGGAAGGCCAAACCGGGGAAGTAACCAGAACCTATTGTTATTTGTTATATCAATTGTATAATCCCATAGTATAATATTTGCAGTTCACAAATAAGCAATCATTTTCGCATAAAAATAAATAAATAAATAAAATAAAATAAAATCATTTTATTTCAGGTCGGGGACCCATATACAAAATTTTACACAAAATAAATATAAAAGACAGATTTTAAAAATAAATAAATAAAGAAAAAAAAAAAAACAATAATTAATTAAAATCTAGAATTAAAAATTAGAATCAATTAACTAAAAATTAATAAAGAAACTAGCAACACACAATAACGCTATAGTGAAATATAGTAATGAATTTGCGACTCTAATGCTACTCGCATTAGAGTCGCAAATTCATTACTACCATTTTTAATTTAACTAACATTCTGCTAAGAATGATATCTAGGCGTAAAATATTGGTGGAATTAAAGCTTTAAAATGGGATAAGTTTTATTTTACCCCGATGTTCCAGTGTTCCGATTTAAGAAAACTAGCTTAGGATTGCGGGCATACTAATTTCGTTCCAAGGGTACTCAGTATACACTGTCACGACGCTGTCTAGAAGTAAATCTTCGCTTATCTTCATTAGCTCAAACGCGTCGAAATACTGCATTTTTTATACAGCGGCTATATTTTCAGTTTGCAAGTTGAAAGTTTTCGGTCGGCGTCTCAGAAGTGTTAATATTACCGTAATAGTAACTGTAGCTACATTGTCATTTGTAAAGTAATTGAAACCAGATATTAAATACCGCTATCAAGCTCCATTCTCGTCACGTTCTTACGATAGTGTATTTTTATTGATAAATAATCGTTAACTTAGAACTGTCTACAACTAATACAGATTAAGATAGTGTCGAATGATACTCGAATTTATAAAGATACCATTTGGTGCCCGCCACTTTTTTATATATATATATATATGCATATGGCATGATAGTTGTTAAGCGCAAGTATATATACATTTAAAAAAAAAGCGTAAAAGCGTTCCAAAATTTAGCAGTCCGTGTCCGTGCGTGTTGCTTGTATGTCAACCACATGAGTATGCCACCGTTCACGGCTTCTCGCTGTTCTGTGGAAGAATGGTGCCGGAGGAACAAGATTATGAAGTCCCTGAGAAATATGATATATTTGTATACTTGTGGGATTACAAAGCTATCTCCAGCACGGTTAGCTTGGACAGGGTACATTTTTCTCCACGGAGAAAGTAAATGTTAATCATCTCTGACAGTTTTATGCCGCAAAAAGCTCCGCTTCTACTTTATTGCGATTACAAACTTTATTTCTATGCGTGTTTTTAAATATTAGACAATTTTAAAAATAACGTTTTTAACTATTTTTCCCTGGTTACAATATACGTTTACATAACAGTTAAAACTAAAGGAAGATAGTTAAGCCTAATTAAGTGCTAACACGCATTATCCAACGGTATTATTCAAATTGTCCGCGTTGTAACTTTTCCCAGGGTCCGTAACCTCGAGGCGATTTTAACCAACATGCTAAATAGCGGAGTGTTGACCGATTACCTTTGTCACGGAAACGGAAAATTACTTGTCGAACTGTGGAAGTCTACATCCAGAAACAAATATGACGTTCACTTGGTGAGAGCGGAGTTTCTGACTGAGAGCGATTTCCTTGATACTAGGTTGGTTTATTTCGAACAACTGTACCTTTAGTATAAGATTTATACGCTCGCCATCGTAGAGACCAGTTCGAATATCGAAACACAGTTTAAGGCTGCCAGTCCATCGGAGCGGAGCGAGGCAGCGGAGCCGAGAAACTGAGAAATATTAACCAATAGGATTGCACAAAATCTCCGCTGCTCTTAAGTGAACCAGACACAGTACGCAACTGCGCTCCGCATTAGTCCGTTTCTCGGCTCCGCTGCCTCGCTCCGCTCCGGTGGACTGGCAACCTAATATCACAGTTAAATGTTAAAGCTTAAATTTACACATAGCGTTCTGGGCAGAGCTGTTAGGATTAGCAACAAGGTCCACTTTCCTCCAACGTCATAGATATTCAATAACGACTTCACGATAGCGAGCGTGAAAAACTTGTCATAAGGGTTAATTATTGTAGAACTTTGGTATTGAGTAGCCGTGTCTCGTCATCATCGTCACTTCAAACGATTCACGTCCATTGCTGGACATTTGTTTTTACCAAGATCATATATAACAGGGATTTTACAAAATTCTCTCTTGTTTCGACGGCTCCCAGTGGCTCCTTGATGTGGTCTGTCCGCCTCGTTGGGGGTTGACCAACGCGGCGTTTAACGGTTCGGGTTCGCCATTCTAGCACTGACTCCTGGTCTATTGGTTCACCGAGCTATGTGCCCAATGCCACTTCAGCTTCGCGACTCGTTGAGCTTTGTCGGTAACAGTTCTTCTACGGATCTCATCATTTCTGATTTGATCACTTAGAGATACTCCTAGTTCTGATCCGATTCCGTTGTTCCGGGGAACGCTCTTCCTATCGCTAGCTAAGTGACTCTTGAGCTAGTCGAGTACACTGTAGTCGTTTCTAAATGGTTCAATATGTATGAGCTGAGTGCCTTGCGAGTTGCAACGCACTGCTTAATTCTGAAGTATGACCAATATCTGTGACTTAACAAAACTACATTAATTGTGCTTGTACATTATACGTGGTGTCCTTAGTCAAAATTTTACTACTTTCAAACTTTATTTACAACTTGTCTTCTAAAGACAAGTTGTAAATAAAGTAACCTAGTAAAACAGTACAAAACTTAGATTTGTAGTCGCCTCAATACATTCGCTCGCTTAGTATTTTAGTTAACTTACTATTATACATTCAGTAGGTAATTACGATACATTTAATATAACTTCTATTTCGCTCTTTAAATTACTACCTTGTATTTTTATTTTTTATAATACAATTTTATACAAAATATGTAGTTCAATTATTATAATGAAATTCATCATTTCTTTTATTTTTTCATTCAAGCTAGAAGTTATCCCTTGACCGCAATCACATCTGGTGGTAAGGTAGAAAGATTGTGACTGAATTGTGAATAGCGTTCATAGAGGGTACTCCAGTACGAGTTATAAATACTTAAGGCTTTATATAACTTAAATTGGCTATTCTTAAGTTTTTCATAATTGTTACTGGAGAAACAATATGTTGCGTTACAATAGCATTAGGTATATGTTAAATATTTGAGAGAAGCAGGCGTTACTTTGCGGGAATCCATGATATATAATGAAAATAAGGCTTTGCTTTACTCCGCGAAAAGCAGGAAAATCTGTATGGTTTTTGTAATTTAATTTTAAAAATTGAAGAAATTATAAATTACACCACACAGATTCCATAAGAAAAGTAAGAAAAAAAATAATAAACGTTAACTAAGAATTGTTTACGAATGCCAATATGTCGTGTAATCTATGTATGTAATGTACTAAATAGACTGTTTATATGCACAAAGAACTAGTTAATAACGTTATCATGAGGTGTAAGGTAGGTAACCTTAAGATCATAGCGTTACGTAATGTTATTCACCAATGTGTTTGATACACGTAATTTATAAGTGCGAGGGATAAATAGTTATTGAATTAATTTTATTTATCATATCTGGCACGTTACGTAGTTTCACGTTCGCTTATCGAAGGTATTTTTGCAATTGATGTATTTTTAACGATTGTTTGGGTTTCACATTTTCGTTATTTTATACATTTGTATGAGCGGTATCATATTTATTTGCGTTTGTCTTACATTTAAAAAAAAAAATTATAAGACTTAATTGATCATTAAGCATGTACTACGTGGAAGAGTCATTAGAAAAACACATACCTACTTGACGTTTCCGAAGTGCTTAGGGGGCTTCCATAAATTACGTGAGGTATTTTTTTTTTAATTTTCTGTCCCCCCCTTCAGTCTTTTAATAATGACTATAAAAATAAAATCGGATAGTGGTTGCATAGTTACGCAATGCTTTGTGTTACGAGTTTCCAGTTACTAAAGACAGAAAGAGATAGAGCAGTGTAACTACTCGCGCGCTATAAAATATTTACTTGCAATGCCGATAAATAGGCACGATGACAGTAACAAAGAATCGCTAAAATATTGTATTTATCTAATGATAATATATATTGAGTGGAATGGTCCTTATAATAAAACTGTAAAATCTAGAGATCCGCCATGACAGGTGGAACGCCACATGACGTCGCATCTATGTAACCATAATTTTGTACCGATTGCACTTCGAAAATCATCTCTGAACTTGATATTTGCGTATATCAAGTATATTGTGATTTCAAACTGTCACATACTCAATTTTGTGTAATAAATACCAAAACAGATGATTTTTAGCAATGGAAGGACTTACTAAGGCGTATAGCTTTAATTTGCATATGACGTCACGCTGATAAGCGTTTCGCGGGAAATGTTTTTTTAAAATATAATTTGGAATGTAAGTATATCAACAATAACTTGAATTTCTGGATATAATAGATATTTCCGAATATCATTATGAAGTTTTAGGGTTTCATACCCAAAAGGTAAAACTTGACCCTATTACTATGACTACGCTGTCCGTCCGTCTGTCTGCATCCGTGGCTCCCTAATAACTTTTAACAGATAATGGTACGGAACTCTTTGTGCGCGAGTTCGACTCGCACTTTTCTTTTTTATATAGTTGATACTTCCGAACATGCAGTTCGAAATTATTATCATGCATATTGCCTTGCTCGTACAGTTTCAACAAGATGCCTCTCCAGCTGACGAAGCCCGCGCCTCAGTTCAAGACCACGGCGGTGGTGAACGGCGAGTTCAAGGACATCGCGCTGTCCGACTACAAGGGCAAATACGTCGTGCTGTTCTTCTACCCGCTCGACTTGTGAGTTACTGCTTTGAATACTTGCGTATGCCTACGATAAGCTATTGACATGAGGGGCACGGGAATGGGAAAAAATACGGTGAGATGAAATCATGAATAGAGAAATTTTGAATTTGTGGGTTTTGGACTAGGGCTTAGTCCGACTGTAGGTACGACCACGCCCGGTTGACTTTAGAAATCGGGAACCAGAGACGAAATTGCTGCGCAGTCCTTGTATCCGAGTGCCCTGCTTAAAATGCATTGCCAGCGGTTGACAATGGACTCTAAATAATTCGCCTTTCATACCTTTTTGCCCAAACTCAGTCTAAATTAGACACATGCAGACACTTCAACGTTACTTATTGGTAACTAACGCGCCAGTGGAATATCCAGGATTCGTTTTCCGATGTTTTTAATTGTGAAAATTTCTAATCTATCTAGAAGAAAATTTCGGCTGATGATTACCTATAAACCAAATATCGTTTAGCAACACTTCGCAGGGAGTGCAAGGAACAAGTCCCGCAACGTGCGTCCCTGTGTCCATTAACCTGAGGCGTAGGTTTTAAGTCACTTATGTCTGTAATTGAACCAGTAACCGAGGCCCACAGACCGGCAGGGTGATCACATATCTCGCGACAGGCGTGCGCTGTCTAACGTCACTTTATTTATTGTATGGAAAAGTGACGTTAGACAGCAGTTATTGCAAGATTTACGCTTGTCACAAGCCTGTCGCGAGATACCTTAAAACAATGCTGCTTGGCGGCATCAAATAACCATGACGGTTGTATTTCCCAAGACGAGTTCTGCTTAGTCAAAGCTCTACTAGCTACGTCATACTGCTATATGCTTTTCTTTTAATAAGATCCCCGACATGTGTTGACAAGCGTCGCTTCAAAAACTAAACGAAGGCTTTTTAAATTCCAGCACATTCGTATGCCCGACCGAGATCATCGCTTTCTCGGAGCGCGCGGATGAGTTCCGCAAGATCGGCTGCGAGGTGATCGCTGCTTCCACAGACTCGCACTTCACCCACCTGGCCTGGATCAACACGCCGCGCAAACAGGGTTCGTAATCGCCATCATGTGCAAGTCACGTGTAATCACCACGATGTATCCACAGAACTAAAAACATTCAGAACCCTCATTTCAGATTCAATTATTACATGCAGCGAAAACGACCCGCACCCACGATCAATTCACACCCGCGGAATGTTGCTATCTCACAAATTTTTTGGTAAACGTTTAGAACAGAGGTAAAATCATTACTGTCAAATGGAATGAAGTCACTAAACGCCTGTTCGAGAAACTAAAGTGGAGTCGTTTTTGATGCTTCAATATTATTATTTATTATTATTATTTAACTTTTTATTTATATACCACAACATTAATATAAACCAATAAAAAAAATAGAACCATGAAGAAAGAAGGAGAATATTAATCGTGTACACGGTTTCTGAATGTTCTTAATTCTGTGGGTATATCCATCCAGTACAGCTAGCCTGGGCGGGAGACCTTTCAGTCTAAACGTCTTCTCACACAGCTTTATCAACTCTCTGAGCACTAGTGAAATAATATACACAAATTCTAGGTATACGTGCTTCCGTGCTTTAGCAGTTGGACACGTGAATTTTATTTTATTTATTTATTTAAGCTCTTTATTTGTACACCACATTAAGTTCAGAAAACAAAAAAAGAAAAAAAACTCTTCAAGTGTGTAGTAGGATACACAAAAGGCGGCCTTATCGCTAGGTAGCGATCTCTGCAAGGCAACCTTTGAATTATGAAAACTAAGAAACTATGATAGCTCTGAGCCTTTGTTTTAGTTTTCTCCACAATAAAACATCTACCTAAAAATGACATTAAAAAATGAAATTAAGCAGTAACGGCATTCTGAAAGCACTAATAAATTGATACGACTCTCCAATTTACAAGTTGTATATTAAACTCCACGTAGGGCTGCCCGGACACAGAAATTTTAATTTGTAACTCTTTTTTTAAATTGCATATTAATATTTAATGTAAGTTTTTTTTTATTTAGTTTAGTTTTTAATTGTTCTATTTATGTGATAGTGTAGTGTGTAGTGATGGGTCATAGATAACAAATAAATAAATATGTAATTTACCTAAAAAACTCTTTGGATAACGACCTTCGCAAAATATAACCACTCTACACTGAATCAACTGTCACAGTGTCAGCTTTATATTATGTGACATTAGAGCAGACTTTTCATTATTTTTGTGTCTGTATTATACTATGAGTGGGCCACTTAAAACAAAACATTATGCCACATTGTATAAAGCTCAAAATTCAATTATATAATTTGAGTTGAATTGATTTAGTGTGTTAAAGCCAAAATTCTATTACTTGGGTAACGTTAGTCTTCTAGCCCCCGTAGACCGTTTAGCATCAGTTGTAGTAGTGATTACAATACCGACTATTATTTTGTCTTAACCCAAGTAAGATAGCTTTGTTGTTTAATCTGACATTCAAACCAAGACCTGTAGTTTACAAACACAACCCTCAGAACTTGCGGAACCAAATAAAAGCCAAAATATACCTAAAAACGCACATTGCTGGATTTAAGACATTCTAGAGACACATAATTTTGTATTTAAATAACAGCCTAAGTCAATCAGTCATTGTGACCTGCCATAGAGAGAGATATATCTAGTTTAACATTACTTGTGGCTTTCTAGCTGACATAGTGTTGGACAATGGTACCAAGGATGTGTATACAACGAACAACAAAGACAAAAGATCTTCCCTCTCGCTTTGTCTGTATAAGATCGCGCCGTGCTTCCGGAGGAGAAGCGAGCCGAATTTAAGGGTTGCTCTAGTGAGGGAAAACCAAACAGGCCCGGATGGTATGGCTATATTATACGAGGATTAACATTTTCTTGGTACATTGTCGTGCGCTTGATGCAATTATTAAAGCCGGGGGTTACTAGCCACTTCATGATAGCCGAGTGGAATAAGCTATTAATTTGTTTTCGATCGGTTAAACACCACCATGACCTTTGCAAATGTTTACTCGATGGCATCTCTACTAAATTCATTTATTACAATTCGGCTTGCTCTATAAGCACTTTTGAAACGTGAAGTATGTCTGTTTGTAGTGCAACACCGCGCCGGTATGCAGTCTCTCCTATTTTGTGAGAGATTAAAGCAGAGCTGGGTGTTCTGAAACAACTATGTTTTGACTATCCCACTTCTGATGTCGGAAATAGTAAATTGATTTTTTTTCTTAACTGTCCTAGAAAGTAAACTTTTTAGTATAAACTACATAGATAGACAAACACTGCGGAAGTAATTAGTTTAACTATATTAACGTAGTAATAAATCTTAGACGTTATCAATTTAGAGGTTGCAAGCGAGTAAAATTTGCATAAGTTAATTGTTAGATTTTTTTATAACTTGGCTTTAGCAATGTTAGCAAAGGTGTTTTTTTTTCTTTAACAGTCTTCACAGTTGGTTTCAGGTTTCAGGTTGTGTGCAAAACTTGTGTTGTCTCCTTTGCTAGTATTTATGTGTGTGAAATGTTGGGTCATTTATTAGTTCTAAAAAGTTTTATTAAAAAAAAAACCGACAGAATATAACTAGTTTCTTCAACCTTAGTTCAACCTGTTCCCTATAAACATTACTTTTTTCACATCTAAGTGGATTGTGAAGACGGTTTTTGGAAATAATCCAGTATTTATGCTTTGTGGGGACAGGTTTTTATCGTGATTTATTTTTATTCTAATGGGTATGCAGGAAATGCGAGTGACCGCTAATTCAAATTCAAAATTCGTCTGTTCGAGCTTGACAATTGTTGGTTACAGAGATTTGAATGCGCTCTCCTCTGCTTAAGCGGTGATAGCGATAGCCCAATGGGTAGGACTTCGCCTTCACTTCGGCGCGACGAGTTCGAATCCCAGCATGCACCTCTAACTTTTCTAAGTTATGTGCTTTTTAAGCTATTAAAATATCACTTGCTTCAACGATGAAGGAAAACATCGTGAGGAGTGCATACCTGAGAGTTCCATAATGTTCTCAAAAGTGTGCTAAGTGCCCGCACTTGGCCAGCATGGTGGACTTCGGCCTAAAGAGGTGACCCGTGCTGGTGAAATTTATAATATCTTCAAATCTTTATACTCCACAAAAAATCTGATTTCCGACAATGTACCCTCTACGGAGAAACCGGAGCATCCTCAGGAGATGTACTGTACTGTATTTACACCATACAGAAGCAAGCTTAATTTTCATCATCATGGAATTCCGCAAAGTAACGCCTGCTTCTATCCATGTGGGTGATGCTTGCAGGCGGCCTCGGGCCAATGAACCTGCCCATCCTGAGCGACAAGTCGCACCGCATCGCGCGCGACTACGGCGTGCTCAACGAGGAGACCGGCATCCCCTTCCGCGGGCTCTTCATCATCGACGACAAGCAGGATCTGCGCCAGATCACCGTCAACGACCTGCCCGTGGGACGGTGAGTAACCTGCCATCCCTCTACGAGACCTATACGTGTAAATTAAAAACGAAACAATGCTTCGCATGCTTTAGATGTATATTATGTACTGTCTCTGAGACTTATCTGTATAACCGAAACGCTAATAGTTTTTGAGTAAACCAATGCCTTAGTTTTTACTGAGGGAACTCCGATACAGCCCTAACATCACATGCAAAATTAAACTCAAGTGACACCTGTCACTTTATTAGGTACGCGTCGCTTAGCGTAGGTACTGTGCGCGTGACGGTCTTTTATCTTCAATAGGGTTGTCATAAGTAAACACTAGTTTTATAATTATACTTCATTCGTTTTTAATATTTTTACAGGGTGAAATCCTTATGAAATATGCTTATGCACCATTTAACAATGTACTACGTAATTCGATTAAAAGTTGCATATATGTTAATAAAAAATATCAAAAAGCTCTCGGCTTGTAGTTGTTTACATTAAAACAATCAATTTTTGCTTTACGTTTTTGTTTTTAACTAGATTGTATGTGAAATATTCAATATTTTATATAGATACTGTATTTGTTAGTACTCTGTAATGTTACATCGGCAACAGTTGCGGTCACTGATCCGACTACGGGACGTTGTCGAATCACATGTATTTGATCTCACTGTTTACAGAAATAACATAATTTATTAAATTTTTTGAATGAAATAAATTAATACTGAAAGTTGTAGAACAAAAGTTGTTAGTTTTAATTAAAGGAACTGTGTTTTTTTATTTAACGCCGTATATAAATAATCTATGCGATTACCACGTTGCTCTATAGTATTTTTGACTGATTTTAATTTTTTTTGTTATCGGTTACAGCTCCGTGGAAGAGACCTTGCGCCTAGTGCAGGCGTTCCAGTACACGGACAAGCACGGCGAGGTGTGCCCGGCCAACTGGCGGCCCGGCGCCAAGACCATCAAGCCCGACACCAAGGCCGCGCAGGAGTACTTCGGCGACGCCAACTAGGCGCCCCGGGGCTCCGGCCCAGCACCGAACTCGACGCCAACTATCTATAGCCTATAAAGTCCACTGCGGGACTATGCACACCGATTGGCGATTGCAGTAGTAGATATAGAAGCACTGAGATCGCTGCTAACTACAGGATGATTACGTATCTCGCGACAGGCGTAAATCTTGCAATCACTGCTGTCAAACGTCACTATTCCATACAATCAATAAACAAAAGTGTCGTTGAGTGATTGCAAGATTTGCGCCTGTCGCAAGCCCGACGCGAGATACGTAATCACCACACCCTTTGTCGACTCGCCCCTACGCGGTATGAGATGTGGTGACTGACAACTGTGTTCCGATCTGCCGTCACCACACGGTACACTTATACCACAACGTATTTATGATTTATAGCGATGGATTTAATTACCATTCGCATGTTTAGCATTGAGCATGTTTAATGTTATTGTGGAATGTGAATGCGATATCAGCCGCTAACAATGACCGTGCCAAAACTTTAATTCAATAGTTTATCACTATGAATTAGCATGATAACGGTTAATAATTCGTAAGCTAATAAATATTGTGAAGGGTCAGCCATACTAATCGCAATTATCGTTGATGTCAAAGTTCGGCGCTAAGGCCCCAGTGTTGAATAATGTTCCTTGGCTATCAAACATTTCAAAGATAGCGAAGAGCATTGTATTAGAACTAGTTTTAAATTGCATATCTAATATAGAATCGTTCTCTAACCATTTAACATGTACGCACCTCTGTGATAACTTAAAATACAGACAATATAACACTTTTTGTCTATAAGCGTTTTCATATTATCCAATCCTTTAGTTGTTAAAGACTTTTCCAAAATTTGGCACGAAATTAAAAAAAAAACTATCTCATAAACAGTCTAGACGTTTGGTACTTTTTAAAAGGTGCCGAATCTGTTTTCGCAAGGTTACTAAAATATAATAAAAAGATATTTTAGTCGTTGTAATGGCAAATAAAGCTGTTATATGCTAAAGTTCACAATTAATATAAAAAGGACTATATATATAGCATTTGCAATAAAATTAAATAAATAAACAATTCAAACAAACTGTAATAAACAGTACTAATAATCATTTAAGATCAAAGAATCGATACGTCATCAGTTGTTGAGATTACCCGATTACTGGTAAAAAAAGGGGGATTTAACACGTTGACTGCTGAAAACACGTTTGTGTTTTAAAACTACGTAACGCGTGTGCGGCTCGAACACGCTAGGCGTGTTAAAATAAATGTACCTACAAGGATGCGGCCGAACACGCTGGGCGTGTTTTTCCGGCGTTCTGCGAGTGCGGCAAACACAAACGCTGTGTTGTTTAAATATACTGCTAGAGCGGCCTTTACGCAACAAGTGTGTTAAAGGAATCAACCGGTAATTTTTGTACAAAGAAGCATAGATAAAAGAAATAAAAGTACAGTTTAAAGAAGTTCAAAAGATGGATGGAAAGGAAAGTAAAAGAAACAACCAGTATATTGACAAATATTCGTGAAACATAACTTTCTTGCAAAGTATGGACTTTACCTTACAAAGAATTAAGAATGTACAGAATCCTCATTGAACCATTATTGCACAGTACATTGTTTCCAAAAACAGAGATAACGCCCCGAGCCCGTCTCACTTTACATCCGCCAAAATTATGCTTGCTCACAAACATTTCCCATTTCCCTCATTATATGGTAAACGTTAAGAACATTAGGGCTAAAATAATTATTGTCAACTGCTTAATGTATGACGATGAATGTGACTAAACGCCTGTTCCAGAAACACTACTAAAGTAGAGTGGTTTTTGATGCTTCAATATTATTTGCGTTCACGGATTTTTTTTTTATTAAACGATAGGCCAGCGTTTGACGACAATCATGCCCGTTAGAAAGCAATGATGAGGTCTAGGTTGGAGCACGCTTGCCTAAAAAAAGCCTATTCACTCTAGCCTCGAAGGTACTCAAATTATACGTGGCCGGAAACACAGTTGCCGGGATGCTCTTAATTCTGTAAGTTTAACGAAATATAAATAAAAACCTATATAAATCTAATATGATTGATATTTCCTCCTACTTCCTAGTGTAGGTAAAACACAATAAAACTTTAAGTAGGCAGGTATTATGATAATTTACAAATACCTGCGCTAAATAAATCGAAAGTAAGATATTAGTATGACAAATAGAAGGTAAGGGAAGAAGGTAAACTAAGCTCGGCTGCCTATGCCGTCAGAAAAAATACGACATTACTGACGTAGGAACAACACGACCTTTGATTACTTATCGTACTTTCATGGTGTGATGTTTTACGTTATCTAACGGATACGCAAATAAAACAATATTAGTACAACAAAATATTTTAATACTTTTCAAAAAAATGGCGGGCTTTGGCTAGCTTGACGTACCAAACCATGATGGCGGTGAGGTACGACAACATGGCGGCTTGGCTTTGACAAATTGTCTATCTATAATCTGTGGTCGGTGCACTGGCTGACGTCTTATTCGTTACAGTTATCTTATTATGGGGGAGTTGTACGTTCAATATAAAAACTTAAATCACGTGAATATTCCCATGAAAACAAATATCGAGGGTCAAAGTAAATAAATAACTTTTAAATGTAGGCACTGTATTTTATTTATGTGAGCCTAACCCAATATTTGTAAAACAATGCCAAATCGTTACCCTACAGGAAGATGGCCGATCGATGCTTAACCCTTACAGAGCAAATATAATCCTAATAGTACGTATTCAGTATATCAGTATAACAGTCGCATTTGACTAGGTTCTTGCAGAAGAAATAATTATTGGCACGCAGTATGTGGAGTGTTGACATTCATGTACTATCATCTTATATATATATTTCTTGTGTGCGTGTGTAAGTCACTGAATTCCTCCTAAACGGCGTTGGTTTGTCGTGTCCGTGAAATGACCCCGCGTCACTGTCAGCGAAGTCGTCGCGCGCGCGCTGGGATGTTATCAATTCCGATGGGCCTCGCGTCATCGATGTCACCATTTGTGCCTCCGCGTTGTCGCGCTGGCGGGTGTGATTGGAGGAGCTCTCGAGGTAGTGGACGCCCTGTTATAGGTCTGTCCAGCGCTGGGGCTATTCCGTGGAGGTGTTCGCACTGCCCGTTTGGGTGGCACCCTGGATGGTTTAGATTAAACAAATCAGCCCGACAGATGGCGCTGGGGTCCGCTAGTTAGGTATAATTTTAGGTATTACTGGAAACATGAAAGATTATCTGTATTCACGCCTGCCTTAATAAAATAGCAACGCGTCTTTGCACGTATTTTATTACCTTCTTGTATACGCGGATGGATTAATGTGAAAACGCAATGATGTTTTACATGTATACATTTCGGTATCTAAGTGTATGTATGTAAGTGAATCTCAATAGAGCTAACTGTAATATCAATCAAGAATAAATAAAAGCGTAGGATTATGAATATGAAAGGCCATGAAATATGATTTATATTTCATGGCCTTTTGTGTGAGTAGGTCTATATGTATCTAAATTTTATAAAAATCGAAACAAAGTGTGTTTACATACTAAACTGAGGCTGTAATTTAATGCTGTAATGAAAATGTGTTTTATTTCATTGAAAACGTGTCATTCTATTTCCAACTAACAATCACCATGAACAATTTGTTATTTTACTTACACCTGCTAAGCATAATAATTGTAATGGTGGCTGAGGTAGACTTACTTACTTAGTACATTTAATTTGGTACCCCATTTATTTATAAAGCTGAAATGTTCGTTTCCTTGAACGAACTAATCTCAGGAACTACTGGTCCAATGGTCCTGGAACAAAAAATTCATTAAGTGTTAGATAGCCCATTTTTTTAGGAACGCTGTAGGCTATAATTTATTTAAAAAAAACTGGAGATACTTAAGAAAGTTGCAGTAATGTAAACCAAAGTAGCGAAATTTTTGCCTATAAAATTTATTTTTTGGCATGCGCTGAGAAAACAATTGGTGATACATAAAAATGATGTACTACATGATTAAAGTACCTACAAAAATGTCCACGAGGACATTTATTTAACTATCATAGCCAATTCACAATAAAAGCTTTTGCCAGTTTGCTGGTAGAACCAAAAATGGGTTACTTTTGTATCGCAGTAGTACTAATTCTTATTGAAATAAATAGGTAGTCAAATCACCAAGGGTATTAAATTTATTAAACAGTAAAATACTTCTTAATTTATTCCAATCAGTTCAAATTCAATTAAATATTTCCATACCAAACAAGACTTAAGCAATATTGTTAACACCCTATGGTTGTGACAAACGGGCAAGTTGCTTATGGGTCGGTTTCATTTCGTCTTTGAATCTGAAAGTTGTGGATATCAATATAAACAGTTCTGGGTAGTCGGGTAACTTCACACAGAGCGGCAAATCTCTACTCTGATTTAACAAAGAAACGTCTCATACCTATGTTGCTCGATAAACGTTAAATCAACTTGATACTTTGTTTATAATGAAACCTCTAATTATTATCGATACCCTTCAAGTACCCTAAATAATAAAACAATATTTTCTGTAGGTACGTTCTCAGTTCGTATTTATATTTTAGTAAGTAGGTAGGTTAGAAATAAGTTGCGCCTTAAGGTTCCACAGCCTAGCGTCATTGTCAGTAGGCCCACTAAGAAAATGTAACAATACAAGTTCCAAACGTGTTCATAGATTAACCAGTTTACTTATAGTATATGGTAATTAGCGCAATACTTTATAACATCTACACCTAATGGCTAAAATGGTACGTTTTATCGCTTTAATTAAGTTATTTTTACCTATTTAGGCATACAGTTATAAAACGTGTAAACGAAAACCGAAATAATATTGCACAGACTTGAGGCATTATGTACTGTCTCTGAGACTTATCCGTGAAACCGTAAACCCAATAGTTCTTAAGTATACTACTGCCAGAGTTTCCACTGAAAGAAAACAGATATAGCCCTAATATCACATGCAAAATTAAAATCATGAGACTCCTGTCAACGTGGGTACAAGTACCTAAATAAAAAAGGCTGCATTTTATTAAAGAAAAAATATAACAAGTATTTAAAAAAAATTACCTTATATCTTATCCCACATTTTTTCTAGTCATACTGTAACGTCTACACTGTGGTGTCAAAACAGTTTCAATACAACACTTTGTTTACGATTAATCATTTCTTTTCAACTCACTCAAAACAGGCGATGTGGCCATTATTGTTTTCAAAAATTAACCAATGGGCGTACGGCATTACGCTGTTACGCCGAGTCTAAAGTATTCAAAGCGCGGAGCTAATGAGTAAGTTTTTATCTGTGACAGAGGTTAGACGTAGGAAGGTACCCGAAAACAAGCTTTTAAGTTTTAAAAGTGCTGAAATAGCGTCGCACGCGCATGTTATTATCGTTTAGATTACTAACTTATTTAGATCAAGATCAAATTTTATGTTTTTAAATTAAAATGGGCTTAGACAGTTATAGTAATCGGACCAGTGGCTATTATTCGGAGGCGGTAAGTATTTTTTTTTACTTAATCTAATAAACACTTTTATGTACCTACCTTTAAAAGTTTATAATACAGATAGGTAAGTGGTATATACCTAGATAGTTATTTTTTTATTAAATATCTCTTATCTTTTAGTTAGGTAGGTACCTACTACCTACCTCCCTACTTTTTATAGGGTCACGTTAATCATTAGTTTTTAGTATTAATCATTAGTTATTAGTTTAGTATATACTAGCTGTTGTGTTGCCCGCGGCTTCGTCCGTGTTTTTTTGGTTTTTCATACATCCCTCGGGAATCAAAATTATAGTAGCCTATGCGTAATATCTATCTCCATTTCAAATTTAATCCAAACCGTTTCATTAGTTTTCCCGTGATAGAGTAACAAACGTCCATTTCGCATTTATAACATATGCATAGGTATGTAGGTAGGAAGGATTAGTACAATATGAGAAGGTTTAACACAATATATTTAAGACACAAAAGTATTTCAACAAAGAAGTTATGAAAAGATTGTTTACTTCCATTACCTAATGACAAGTCAGAAAAAAAGTAGGTAAATACGTATAATTAATATAAATAAACTTAGGTATAGAATGGCCGCCTACCCTCACTCTGTTATATATGCATACAATCTAGGTACCTACGAGTAGGTATACCGTACCTACATGTGTGGTGCTCAATCACGCCAGAGCAGAGAACAGCTGAACCGATCTGATCTTTTAATCCCGAAAATGGTAGGTTCGTGTGGGATAGGGATTTGTATTGATTTTTTGAATTGGTTCAGCATAGTTTGTGGTGGGTCTATGCACAACATTTTAAAGTCAAAGTCAAATATTTCTTTATTCAAATAGGCACCTAGATGACACTTTTGATGCGTTGATTACATACGAAATGTGTACATAGTACCTAGATGATCGCGATAACTACACTAGGTTAAAACTAAAGCTACGAGGGCCGAGCCGGCTGTTCTTTTTGTTATCACCATCTTACATTGTCATTTGAAAACATTTAAGAAGCAACCTGGTTAGAGCAATTGTTCACACCCAAGCTTTTGTATCGTTTACGTAAACCTTTTATACCTACCCTACCTAGAATACAAACTTTGAACTTTTTAAGAGACATCCCCAAGATATCAAACAGTAATTTATTGTACAATTTCCTTTAAATGAATTGCATATTTTGTGTAGTCTAGTGTATGGAACTGCTTTATTTTTGCTTCTAACGTTCAAATTGCATATTTTGTATTCAGTTCACTCAATGGGGAAGCCAAGAGTCCTGGCCGGAGTTCCAGTCGGCGCTGCAGGAAACACCCGCAGCTGGCAGACCCAGGTCTTCCAGTTTTGCTGAGAGTATGCATCTATTACCTAGACATCATATTACACACGGGTGTTTTGTCGCCTTAAAGCAGCGACATTGTAAATGTATCCGGTGTCTACTATTTCTTAAAAATATAATAACTAAAAAATATTACAATTTACTTGGGGAATAAGAAGAATCCTATATCGAATGTAAGCGGGGCACTGCGGCGGCAGTGTCAACGTCATTAATTGCGTTTGTTTCGTGCATCTGAAAAAATATTCAAATAGTTTTCCACCTTAATTTGATCAGCACGACTCATGTAATACGCCAATACAATTTGTAAATACTTAATGAATAGTGGCACTTCATACATTAACGGATGCACCTTAAAATGTCGTAGAAGGAGAATTTTTCGATTTCCATGGGATCTCATGTGATTTTAAAAAACAATATGACATCGAGAGAGTACGGCGAAATTATTTCTTAACTATTTTTAAATAGATAAGTCATCAATTGACGCGAATCCGTACTTAATATAATAAATGCGAAAGTGTGTTTGTTTGTCACTTCTTTACGCCGTACTTGTACGTTCATCTTGATTTTTGGCAAAGTAACATAGGCTTATTTCGGGATAATATACGATTCCCACGGGCACAGAATTAAGAACAGATACAGAGACAGAATTAAGAACAGATACAGAGACCGTGTAAACGACTAATATCGAAACATCAAAAACCAATCTACTTTAGACTTGTTTCTCGAACAAACTGTTAGCCCAACGGCCACGGGAAGCCCACGGGATTTTTAAAGTCGTATTAAACGCGGGCGAAGAACGCAGACTATATACTATACTATACTGTTTTAAATTTAGGATATAAAATGTGATAGCTGTTATTTCGCGTTTGTGCAAATGTTTTACTGGTTCTTAGACTATAATAGAATAGAATAAATATTTTTACTTTAACTGTGTTAATTTGTTTGGGTTGTAAGTGGGAATAGTTCCAACAGTTTGCCACTTTCTGGCGTGCAATTTTATTACATATACCTATAGAGTTTATATTACAAATTACTATATAACACTTACAATTTTAAACTTTAGACACTAACTAACCTAACTAACCTATTTTTAAAAATATTTCCGTCTAATTCTATTTCCTCTTTCTGCAGCGAAAGTTGATGCCGTGATGGAAGAGTTCCGAATGAACGGCTTCGACTCCCCCTACGACCCCGAGGAGGAAAGGAATTTATACAAACATAGAAACAACGCAGGTATGTAACTTTGACTCAACCACACAGGGTCCTCTCACTGCCTTTATATTTAACTGCCTCTAAGTGACCAGTATGTTCAAGTACGGCTCACGGTTCGAATTAAAAGAAATAACTAAGTATACCTACTTTGTATAAGGCTTCCTTATTTATATAAACAATCGACTTACTAGAAACGGACATACATTAATTAATTAATTTATTTTATTTATTTATGTATTTGTGAACAATAACTTAACCGCTAATGAATGAAACGAAACTTAAAATTTACTATATTATATCAAGATATTTATCGAGAAATCTAAATACATTCAAAAATATTGATTAAAATAAAATAAGATACAAAAAAACAACGATCAAAAGGGATACATGCAATATGCTAATCTTAATTTCGAGTGTGTGTTGTAGAGACTAGAGTGTATGTATTTTGTGTGTAGGCGTGCGCGCGCGCGTGTTTTGTGTGTGTGTGTGTAGCGACCCTGCTTTCTGAGTCCAAGGCCGTGGGTTCGATTCCCACAACTGGGAAATGTTTGTGGGATGAGCATGAATGTTTTTCAGTGTCTGGGTGTTTATATGTGTATTATAAGTATTTATGTATTACGAGTATATTCATAAAAATATTCAACAGCTATCTTAGTACCCAAAACACAAGCTACGCTTACTTTGGGGCTAGATGGCGATGTGTGTTGTGTTGTCGTAGTATATATAATTATTTATTGTAAAGTCAACATCTCCGGAGGATGCTCCGGTTTTGGAGCGAAACGAGCGTAGAGTGTACATTGCCGAAGATCTGTTTGGTGTGGAGTATAAGGATCGGAGAAATTATAAATTACATCATACAGATTCTCCTGCTTATATTTATTATTAAGCTTAATTTTCATAATATATGATGGATTTCCGCAAAGTAACGCCTGTTTCTAACCAAATGTAGGTAAAATGTGTAAAACATATCCTATACAGCGAGGTTACTGTAAGGTGAGGTAAATTGTAAGCAGCCAGCTTCGCTCTCATCTTCCGCAAGATAGAAAAATGATTGTAAATGTTGCTGTTGGAAAAGAGAAACTACTTAGTTCTTGCTGGCTCTTCCCGGTAGAATTTGCTCTTCGTAACGGTGGTAGAGTTATTACAAACTGACTTTGGAATTTCGCATGGAGTCGGTGGTCGACGAATCAATGAGTATGTCCCGCAGGTGACGTTCTATGATTGAGAGATAAGGTTTATATTCATTAATACTTAAATTTCCATTCAGAACTAACCGGCATGGGTCCACCAAGCATGTACCTGAGGCAAAAGTCTTGGCCAGCCCCGGATGCTTCTCCTTCCATACCTCTACCTAATGCCAGGGAGAGCAAGAGGAGAAATGCTGGAGAGATGTTTTTGGCGGCTTCAGGTTTTCAAGGTAACGTTTAATCCCTATCCCTGTCCCTATCTCTATCCCTACTAATATTATAAATGCCAATGTAAGTTTGTTTGTTACGCTTTCACGCAAAAACTACTTAACCGATCCTCATGAAACTTTGTACACATATTCTTGGAAGTGTTAGAAGTAATATAGGAGTAAGCTCGGTTCCCTTGGGAGAGGGGATGAAAGTGTTTGACGATTTTACACCATAAGTCCGACAAACTATAACCGATTTAAACAATTATTTTTGTACTACTTATAGAGTTTATAATATGTGTTTAATTTTGTCCAAACTGTGGTTGAAGATAGAGGACAGAACTCCTTAGCGGACAGCAGCAAACCCCTCATTTAAGGCTTAGCGATACTGAATACTTTAAATTTTTATAGAACTACAATTAAATTTAATGCCACCTCAAAAAACAAAATTAAACGCAGACGACGTCGCGGGCAACGGATAAATTCTTCATTGCCCTACACAATGTTGCAAATAATAATGTAATGTTATGTAAAAGGATCGGCACTATTATTATTATAGCCTCTTTATTTCCATGATACATTTTTAACAATTATTAATACATATGTGCATGCATAAAAATGATATCTTTATATATATATATATATATATATATATATATATTAAATTCTTACCCCTATACGGGTGAAGGCCTACTCCATTTTTCCCCACGACTTAACCAATATTTACCGGCTTTTCTTATTATTTCGTCAACTCATCTTTCTTTCGGTCTACCTCTTTTCCTCTTGTTTGTTGGACCTTGCCAGGTAGTTACTCTATTTGTCCATTTTTCCTTGTCCATACGTGCAATATGACCCGCCCATTTCCATTTTAGTTTTTGAGAATGTTCTAAAGCATCCATTACTTTTGTTGTTTTTCTTATTCTGTGTATTCGTTTTATATTCAGCAAACTCCTTTCCATCGCTCTCTGACATACTTGTATTCTATTTTTAGTTTTAGTGAACTATAGATCTCATAAAGGACATATACTGCAAAAGCAAAAGCCGCGTAAAGTTAGAGAGACATGGATGGCCCTGAAATAGACATTTGTAGAGGCGCCAGACAGGGTGACCCCCTCTCACCTAGAATTTTTATAACTTTGCTCCTAAGTATAATGAAAACTCTAAACTGGGATAGAAAAGGAATCAATATTGAAGGGAAACTCCTCAGTAATCCGCACTATTAAACAATACTAAATAACTTTGATCCTAATATTATGTGTTACAAAGTATGAATTCACCTTTTTAGAATTTCTATATCAATTCTCAAACAGTAAACCACCAATCTGTAAAAAAAATTTTTTTTGCGAGATCTTTACAGTGATTGATTCCGCAAAACGTCTTCACTCGCAAGGTAAGAAGGGTGTTTCATAGTTCACCGAAACAACAGAGCCAAGTCAAAATTTGGCTGACAAGATCAAAAATAGCCTATTATATAGTTCACTGCTGGACTAATGGGCTCACTGAACGGCAGGGCTTGCACATTTTAAACGGGAGGTCCCAATTTATAATTTCTGAATTTTCTCTGGTCTGGTCTGGTAGGTCTTTTTTATGGCGTGGTGGAAAAGCTTTATTTTTAAGCAGGACGGAGGTTATATGGGAATCCCCCCTCTAAAGGTGGACCTAAACTAAAAACCACGGCACGTCCCACTTGTTGGCTTTGTTAGACACCCAGGGAACAGCTAGTCACCACCCTACCGACAAAGACGTGCCGCTAAGCCATTTAGTGTTCCGGTGCGATGTCGCGTAGAAACTAATTAGGGGACTGTGTCATCACTTACAATCAGGTTAGATTGTAGTCAATGACTAACATATAAAATAAAAATAAAAATAGCCTTTAATTCCACAACGTCATTTCATACATACTAATAAACATTTGAATACTTTTAAATTAAATAAACATTAATATATTGATTCGTTAGGTTAGGTATGGTTTTACAATAATATTGAATTCAAATTATGCACTTAAATTATTAATTAATTATGTCACGCGATTCGGATGACCTGTTGGCAAAGGCCTCCTCTAGCTCTCGCCACTGCTCCCTGTCGTGCGCTACTCTGCGCCAGTTAGGTCCCGCAGTCTGTTTAATGACAATAGACTAACATATAGTGGAAAATATAAATCTCGTAAGACGACCGTGAAAAGAGCAGGGGTAGTGACAACAGTGTTCTGATCTGCCCTCGAGGTCACCTCAACGCACAACGGCTGTGAAAAGAATAAAAGTATGGGTAATAAATTGTGTACATATATATATATATACAGCCAAGGCTGAGAAACTAGCTCCATCGTCGGACGTGATAACTGAGCAGCAATTGCGCGTGCTGTCCACTCTGCCCAACTCCGTGCTGTACAACTTGCTGAGGGAGTTGGAGCAGGCGCGAGTGCAGTTGGAAGCGAAGCCAGCGAAACAGCCTGAGGTGAGCAACTTTGCATAACGTTTTCAAAGCTTGGTCAACGAACATTTGGTACTTAGTACACAACCAAAATATAAATAAATAAATATACTACTACAATACACAAATCGCCATCTAGCCCCAAAGTAAGCGTAGCTTGTGTTATGGGTACTAAGATGACTGATGAATATTTTGATGTATAATATACATTAATACTTAGAATATACTTACATATAAACACCCAGACACTGAAAAACATTCATGCTCATCACACAAACATTTTCTAGTAGTGGGAGTCGAACCCACGGCCTTGCACTCAGAAAGCAGGGTCGCTGCAAACTGCGCCGATCGGCCGTCAAATTCTTCCGTCTTATTCTTTTAAAAATATACGGATGCTTTATAAAGGTATCGTTCATCTGTCTTGAAATCAGAATTTTAACAGTTGTAGAAAGATCAACCTCGAGACACTGTTCACAAAAAGAACAGAATTTAGTATGTTAGTAAATTCAAAAGTCAAATTCAGTAAAAATTCTAAAAATTCAAAATTCAAAATGATATTAAAGCCAAGTATTGAAGTGACTACCACCGGTTCGGAAAGCAGATTCTACCGAGAAGACCCGGCAGAAGCTCAGCAGTTGCTCTTTTCCAACGTCATTTTACAATTTAACAATCATTGTTCTATCTTGTGTAAGATAAAAGCGGAGCGGTTTGCTTCCAGGCAACCTTGTCATTAAGAAATCACACCAAATGAATATCATACCACAAAGACTTAAAAGGCCTGCAGCCGCGCAGGAAACGCTGCTGGCAATATCTAACGACCCACGGTTGCCTTTGATAAATAGCCTTTGGTTAGGCCAATACTATTTCGTTTATCTTTATCATATCAACCCATTATTGGCCCACTACGGGGCGCGGGTTTCCACAATGAGAAGGGGTTAAGGCCGTAGTCCACGCTGTTTTAGTCCGGATTGGTGGACTCCAAATGTTTGAGATCATTATGTAGAAGGCGTGGGCTCAGGCATGCAGGATTCCTCTCGATATTTTCCTCAACCTTGAAGCAAGTTATGTTGCTTAAAAAATTAACATAACTTGGAAAAGTGCACTCTGGGATTCAAACTCGCCCCACCGAAAGTGAAGTTCCACCCATTGGCCTATCACCGCTTCCGTTATTAACTTATTATTTTAAAATAAACAGTTACCAGTCGCGCTGCTTTCTAGAAGGGTGCGGTTAAGACTAATCTCGTGGTAGTTCGGCCACGTGCCATTACTGTACCACTTACACCTGTGACGCCTTTAAATTCTAGGTGGTCGAATGTCGGTTCTGCAAGAACAACGGAGAGCGGGAGTCGTACTACCGCTCGCACCGCCTGCGCTGGCGCGGCAAGGTGGTCTGCCCCGTGCTGCGCAATTACCGCTGCCGCCGCTGCGGCGCCAAGGGGGACTCCGCACACACGCTGAAGTACTGCCCGCTCGCCTCTGCCGACGGTATGTACTGCCGCTCGCGCCGCCCGAAACACCACTTTGCTTTGCGGTCGGCTCAGTAGGTACTTAACTAACCGCAGAAGCCTAGGAGTTGCAAGGGTTTAATCTTATTATGCTTACATATGTAAGTAAGGGTAAATATTTAACCACCTAAAGTGCTCGACCTTGCTTACACAGTACTTCGTATTGTCTGGCTTTAGACAAATCTATCCTGAACGCTTCCGTATTTTGTGAACCTACGTCTAATATTTTGATTTCTCCATTGGTTTAACATGTTAATAGTATTTGTAAGCTCAATGTCCTACTTTTAGTAATTTTGACAATATTTTTAATAAGTGTCGATGTGTTTCAGAGCGTCAAAAATCGAACGCCATGATGCAAAGCGTTCGAGCTCGTCGTACCTGGCAAACGCCATCTAGCGATATCGCCAGTGAATACGTCGTAATGGGCGAGGCAACTCCCTCTGTGATAACAGATGGCGCTTATTTTAACTCTTATGAACCACTCGATCCTATTTGGGAAGCATTGGCCAAAAAATTAATGCTATGAAATAACAAATTACTTTTAACATTTATGTCATTAAATTAGTTGACAAATCGTTGATTTTTAGAAGTTTATTAATTGTGCCAATTGTGTTATTCTCAGTAGCCGGTAGATGGCGTTGTTAGTTTTGTAATAATTATGATTATGTTTACTTTTATAATTTTTTTGGTGTGCTATATTACCTTTCGTGGTAATAAATACATAACTATTTTTGCTAAATATATATTTGAGCATTGACTACATACATATTATGTTATTATATCGTTGACTATCGATGTCCGAATACTAATTACAGTAGGTACCTACTTATCTTTATTATGGTACTGAAATAACGAAAACTTTTTTTTCAGTAATATGTATTTTTATAGTAGGACTAATATATCAATTTAAATCATGCATTCCTCTCATATAAGTCAAAGTGACCACTTTTTTTTTGAACCTTTAAGAAATGAAATATTAATGCCACAAATAAAATCCACAGCAATTTTAGGAAACAATTTTGGAAAATTGTTATCTAAAATGATTAACTTCTTCTATATTGGTGCCAAATCATTTGTTTAGTTAGTTATATTTTACCAGATTATAAAAATATCTATCTGAATTACTTATACATAGTACAATATTATTTTTAGGATTAATAATAATACTACTAAATACTATAAAATTCGGACGATCCCTTTTTCACATCTTACTCACTTATAAAATAGGATATTTTAATTTCATTATAGTTTAGAAATACTTACAGGCATAAAATTATGTATGTTATAAATTATCGATAACTCTCGTAAACAGTTTACAAAAACTATTTTTTTCAGATCAAATTATTGAAAATATATTTGTAAATTAGTATTTTTATGTCGTGTGTATGTATAATTTCATTATGGTGATGAAATGCAGGCATTTCTAATGCATGCTTAGGTACATTTACGCGAAACTCCATTGACATTTGCATCGATATTGTAAGTTCCCATAATCAATTTTTGTATGATAACTTACCTGAACTTATTTCTGCAAAAGATTTATAATGTGTGTTTAACGGATATTAAATAATACACCTACTACTTGACATTATTAATTGTTTTTGGTGTCGGTAAACTAAAGTTTTGGGTCAAATAAATAATAATTAAAAAAAACGCTTTTTTTATTCTTAGCAATGAACTGTTGAATCTGAAAAATAGGCCTTTTTTCAGATTCGGATATGCATAATAAATAACGCAGTGAATGGACTAAGTATTAAAAAATACGTAATTGAAATAATTTTTTTTTTAATTCATTGTTACTCTCTTTATAAAACATTTATAAAGGAAAATCTCACTGGCTTACAGTAAAAATGCATAGAGGGAAAGCTCGCGCGTGCTCGCACAGTTTAAAGCTTGCTTGACGATTATTCCACTTTCGACTTTAAAATTGTACCACTATGTAATATTTTGCTGTGTCATTACCTATTTTGCAATTAAGCTTTATACGCAACAAGTTAAGGTCGAGATTCTATTGTTAAATTTTCCGAAACATCTAGGCTACAATCCGGTAGATTTGGGAATGTGGGCCGCGGAAGTGTGCCGCGGGGTCAGATGGAGTGGCAAGAGAAGGGGGGAGGAATCAGTTAATATTATGCAGATGGGTATAATGCCTAATGAGATAAGTTCTTGTGCGTGTGATTTGATAGCTATTGCTGTTAATGGAATGGCGCACAAACGAGCTTTTGTAGCTGAGGCAAGCGAGTCTATCTTGTCCTTTACACTTAAATTTGCGACTCTAATATCAGTGTCACAAGGTCAATTTTGCTTTGAAATTAACCGTGTTTCGATACTCTAAAACGACTCGACAGTTGCGAACGTGCAGATTTAAGCATTTTCGTCCACAGCGCTGTGTAGGTCTCTAAACTCTTGCCATGTTTCCAGTTTACAGCTTAATTTTTGCACGTGTATGTATAAATGGAGCCGACAGCTTGCAGTAGTGTGCACTTCATAAATGCCCAAAAGCACTGCCTACTGCCTAGTGCCTACCCTAAAATGTATACATAACTGGTGTTAGAGGAGGATTTTTGCCGTTTTATGCCATTTTCCTGCTGTATGCATACCCTACTTAGAAACCCAGAGAACTGTGCACGCCACTGACAGCTTAGCAGGCCAGAATCAACATTGAAGCGGTCTGTCGAAACGGAAATAAAGTCAGTCGGTGTTCTTTGCTCGTCTTAAAATGGTAAGGATACAGTTATTAACTAAAAAAACCTTTAACAGTTAACAGGTAACGATTGAACAAATTAAATATTACGACCATACAGATTCTCCTGCTTTTCGCGGATTATAGCAAATTAAGCTAAATTTTCATAACAAAAAAATATATATATAACCCGTGCCATTTAAGAATTATTCATAATAAATTAATAGTTCAAAAAATTAAAAAAACACGCACGCACAAAAATCAAATTTATTTGTACCTGTTATTTTAGTTAGTCCGAAAAAGGATTTAAAATTTACGTTATTCCTGCTTTATTGACTATGGATTGCACTGCAACAGCAGTCAATCCATCGTCCATAGTTGAACGAGCATTCTGTATGTTCTTAAGTCAAGTTGTATAATGGCGTCCGGTTGAAAACTTATTGGTTAAAAGTTACTGAACTAAGCATTTGGTCTAAGAAACTCACAATAAATTAGGTCGGGCAACTTTAGCATGTTTTTTCCTAGTTGATGAATTTAGAACAACTTCCGAGCTTCTTTACGGAAACCTTTGGTTTTTGCTGTGCTTTATAATGCAAACTTGCATCGGAAAACTCAATGGGTGCGAGTGTGTGTGTGTGTGTGTTGTCAGTGTGTGCATCGGTGCTCGGCCGCGACGTCGCTCGGCAGTAGGTCAAGAAACAAGGTCGAGGCATTTCTCCGGCGAGGGGCTTGCTCGAAGCGCTGTGTAGGCGCACTCCGCACTGCTGGTACGCGAGTTAGTACTGGTTTGGGGTTTAAATAATAAATCTTTGAATATTAAAAAGTAACTGACTACATAAAAAGTGTATATAAAACAACAATATATCGAGGTGCCTTGAGCCTAGTGACCAGACTACGGCTTCAATTTCGGGGGGCCCAGTTCGAATCCCAGCACTCACCTCTAACTTTTCTAAGTGTAAAAGTTTCAAGCAAGTAAAATATCACTTGCTTTAACGTTGAAGGAAAAACATCGTGAGGTAACTTGCATGCCTGAGAGTTCTCCATACCTAATGTTTTCCAGGGCTATGAAGTCCAGTAATGTAAGTGGACCATGGCTTAAAAACCTTCTCTTTGTGAGAGGAGACGCGTGCCATTTGGGGGCCAGTGATGGGTTGATGATGATTTATTTATTTTTAATTCAATCAGTACGGTTATCACCATTTACACTAATGTATTTAACATAGTAAATTTAATTATACAAATTAAAACAGAGAACTAATCATTTTTATTAAAAGAGAATAATAAATTATAATGATGATATCGAGGAGTGCATAACAGAAGATCTTAAAATTCGGTACGCAGAATACCTAAAATATAAGTAAAATAGTAAAATGCTATGTAATATTAAGTGATATGCGACATAATATTAAGTTACGTTCATATATCTGTGGTGTTGGTTCCCCAAACAGAGTATCGCATCAGCGTTTGAGCGTTTTAGTACTCTACTTTTGAATAAAATCAGACGTCAATTGGCGGAATTCCACAATGTACATTAAATATTAAGCTTCATTTGCTATATTACGCGAAAGTAAGATATATCTGCACGATGCAATCGCACGTTTCGCTCTGACACCGCAGCATCCTTAGAAGACTGGCTAAGTCACAGTTGAATTGTCTTTAAAGATCGAAGAAGTCGTTTAAATTTGTCTGATTTTTGCGGAATATAGCAAATAAAGCTCATTGCCCTCGTTTGCATATTCATTTATTTCAAGTAGTCCATCTATAAGCGATTTTGAAGCGTCAACTAGGTATGTTTGCTTGTAGTGACTGCCACCGGTTATGAAGGCAGATTCTTCCGAGAAGAAGCCGGCTAGAAACTCAGCAGTTGCTCTTTTTCATCATCATTATCATCATCACTTTAACCGATTTAAGTCCAGTGCTGGACATATGTCTTTTGTAGAGAGTTCCATAATCCACGGGCATGGGCCGCTTGCTTCCAGCGGCTCCCAGCGACTCGTTTAATGTCGTTTGTCCATCTCGTTGGGGGCCGACCAACGCTGCGTTTACTCGTGCGTGGTCGCCATTCCAGTACCTTATAAATAAATAAATAAATAAATAAATAAATAAATAAATAAATATACTACGACAATACACACATCGCCACCTAGCCCCAAAGTAAGCGTAGCTTGTGTTATGGGTACTAAGATGACTGATGAATATTTTTATGAATTATATATACATAAATACTTAGAAAATACATATGAACACCCAGACACTGAAAAACACTTAATGCTCATCACACAAACATTTTCCAGTTGTGGGAATCGAACCCACGGCCTTGGACTCAGAAAGCAGGGTCGCTGCCCACTGCGCCAGTCGGCCGTCAAAACCCTTGGAACCCGAACGTCCATCGATTGCTACTTTAGCTTCGTAACTCGTTGAGCTATGTTGGTAACTCTAGTTCTTTTACGGGTGTCCTCATTCCTGATTTGATCACGTATAGATAATGACAACATTGCTCTCTCCATCGCCCGCTGAGTGACTCTGAGCCTTCTTACGAGGCCCATAGTAAGCGACCATGTTTCCGATCCATAAGTCATCAAGGCTACATGCATTGTTAGAAGAAAACCCTTAAAACCCCGTCAAAGCCTTAAAAAGTGACCATGTTCCGTAGGAATCCTTTGGTGTTTAGTCAGAATTTTTTGCGACGCTTTCTTAATGATGCCCACCCGAATCCTCTAGGAAAATCCATTAAAATCCATCCAATTAAATAAATAAAAGTACTTCTGAATAAATTGATGAAATGTGTTAAATATAAATTACTCACCCTAAGCTTTATGCGGCCATAACACCAAATATGTAGCTCTACAATTGAACGACGGGAATTACAGAGTTAATAATGTTGTTAACAGCGGGAATGTTGACTATTTTCAGATGGTTTTTGCGGCAGCTGACTCCAGCTGATTACCTGCCGTGTATCTGATGAAAGGTCACAGTGGTGTCTATAGAATGGTATCGAATAATAATTATTTACAAAAAAAACGCGAGCATTTTACTAATTAATATCAGAATAAGAATTTTTTATTTTAAAAGCGGTGATAGCCCAGCGGGTAGGAGCTCGATTCCACTTTCGGGGGGCAGAATTTGAATCCCAGCACGTACCTCTAACTTTTCTAAGTTATGTGCGTTTTAAGTAATTAAAATATCACTTGCTACAACGGTGAAGGAAAACATCGTGAGGAAACCTTCGTGCCTGAGAGTTCTACATACATGACGCTCAAGTTGCCTTAAAGAGATCACTTTTAGTGATAAGGCAGACTTTGCAACCTAGCACTAAGTACTATTATTGCTTCCCTTCTATGTTTCCTATTGTGTTTTGTTGCCATAAAGTTCATCTCTTCTATTCTTTTCTATTCGCCTTTGACCTCGTGGTAAATGCTGCTATTATTTAGACAGCATCGCGACTGTCGTATATCTCTGGCAACTGCTTCAACGGCCAACCGCATTACTCTTTACTCTTTGTAAAAGCAACACATAAAGTAAAGAACAGAAAAGTAATACAGTGTATAACATGTGGCGACCTTGTCTCTACAGAACTAAATAGTATACTATGTAAGCATACCAGAGTTTTCAATCGTCTAATAAAGTGTTTAAATACACACACATAAATGTATCTTTGAATCTTGTATGCAGCTTTCCTAAACTCACACACATATCCCATAATGGGTTCAACTCATTCACACGCGTTTGTAATACCTGTAGCTCTAGTACAAGATTTTCTCGCTCGCGCAACCGAGGAGTCGCACACGTACGAGAAAAGCC